>NW_028143251.1:0-164536 GCF_977018435.1 Lepisma saccharinum | reverse complement strand
ACTGTAATAATGAAGCACTATTTCTGTCATGGAAGGGGAAAAAACTAAGTATTTGACTGGTTTGACGTTGTGTGCGTGTATTGCGTGTGTGTATGTAAAAGTGTGTGTTTGCTAATGAACGTTAAATTCCATAATGCCTCCAGTTCTGTCGAAGTTGAAATCAAAAACCTTGCATAGCCAAGCTCGGGAAATTCTAAGCAACGTGCACGAGTTCATGAAGGAGGAAGCCAGTCATGGTGTTAGCATCCCAATAAAGCATTTTGGCAAGAGAGCAGCGAACAGCAGCAACAAATTGTTCATATTTCATAATTTTGGAATTATTCAAAATAAATAAATTATGTAGCTCCAACATCATTTCAACTCTGGCTCCGGCACGTGTTCTTGTAGAAATTGCATAGAGGAGGCTGTCATTTTTGCTGCTTAATGCGATACATATTGTTTTCTGTGTTAAAATTGCCATGCTTTGATGAGTGATAAGCCTATTGAAAACTGTGATCGAGCGAGATATTCTTTTGCGCTGAATAGTATTGAAATAGCATAAGAAGTCTCATTATTTATTTTATATTTTGATGTTTTAGTTAGGAATATATTGATTTTCAATTTTCCGTTGCTGCGTAATGACCGGGGGGGGTTGAAATAGAGCGGCATCTGCCGCCACCTCCCAGGGAGGCAAAATGACTAGCGCCGGCCCTGGTTCATAACAAAAGAAAAAGCCGCGCAGCTTATCGTCTAGTGGCAGTATATGTACTTGTTATTGTTGTGGAAGCCGGCATCCTTTGTAAATGTACAACAAAGGCAACCGACTGTCGCCGATCTCAGAGAGGAAATAATAATAATACTGCTTCAGGAGGAGTGTTATGGTTCAATTGTAGCGGTTTAACACGTTGGCATGTTATTATCTGCCGTTGCAGTTCCATACCAGTGTATACGGGTTTTGGAAGTGAAAAGTTAAAACGCCACCAGTGCATTAATGCAATGAAAAACAATATATATATTTTTTTTTTATTTTGTTTGAAATCACTCAAATAAGGAATCGTATGAAGAAGTCTTCTTTGCAGCATTTTTGGTAATTTTACTTATGTGTTAGTTCATATTTTGCGAATTTTTAGTCCATATGTATGTAGCTACATACAAAGTCACTTGTTAGTACATATTAATCCTAGTCCTGGTATAATGCATGACGTTTAAAACTCAACGTTAGATAGACCTGAATTCTCTAATTTTATTGTTGTACGTAACAGCTGTGCATCGGCGCACTGCAGCGATTTTTCTATCTGCTCCATTAGCAATACTGTTTTTTTAGTCTCTGCTCTCTGCGTCTCTGCTCACGAACTTTTCGAAAGCTGCGTGCTCTAACTTTCTGTCTGCTTCGTGACGTGCATCCAGATCCGTCTGCGTGGTGTTGTAAGCGATGTCGTGATTTTTGCATGCGGCGTCCAACGGATTCACACCCTTGTCCCCTCTCTCTAATTTTTTCTCGAGTTTGGTACCCGGTCCGCAGTACTGGTAGCCAGGTAAATGCATCTCAAAAGGTAACTTGTCTGGACATTGCAACGTTCGCTTCGGAAATAAAACCACTCGACGATTGTTGTGAAAATTCAGTCGTCGTGTTCGACGACGCCATCCTGGAAAATCAAAATGAAATTCGCAACTTTTTCACGCAAGGTCGTCACAAAGGAATGGATTGTTTTTACCTAGCTCAAACGTTTTCCAAAATTCCAAAACAGTTAGTACGCGACAATGCTAATTTCATATGTTTGTTTCGTCAAGATCATACCAACCTCAAGCATGCGTACGATGACTACGTAGGCGGAGACATGAACTACAATCAATTTTCGGAACGCTGCTGCTCTACTTGCTGGAACGGTGACGATTTCGGATTCGCGACGATCGACATGACGAGGAAACCCAACGACGGAAAATACAGAAACAAAATCAACGACTTTCTAAACGTTGCAACGTTGTGAGAAACGACGTATATAAATAAACGTTTATTTATATACGTCGTTTCTCACAACGTTGCAACGTTTAGAAAGTCGTTGATTTTGTTTCTGTATTTTCCGTCGTTGGGTTTCCTCGTCATGTCGATCGTCGCGAATCCGAAATCGTCACCGTTCCAGCAAGTAGAGCAGCAGCGTTCCGAAAATTGATTGTAGTTCATGTCTCCGCCTACGTAGTCATCGTACGCATGCTCTTGAGGTTGGTATGATCTTGACGAAACAAACATATGAAATTAGCATTGTCGCGTACTAACTGTTTTGGAATTTGGAAAACGTTTGAGCTAGGTAAAAACAATCCATTCCTTTGTGACGACCTTGCGTGAAAAAGTTGCGAATTTCATTTTGATTTTCCAGGATGGCGTCGTCGAACACGACGACTGAATTTTCACAACAATCGTCGAGTGGTTTTATTTCCGAAGCGAACGTTGCAATGTCCAGACAAGTTACCTTTTGAGATGCATTTACCTGGCTACCAGTACTGCGGACCGGGTACCAAACTCGAGAAAAAATTAGAGAGAGGGGACAAGGGTGTGAATCCGTTGGACGCCGCATGCAAAAATCACGACATCGCTTACAACACCACGCAGACGGATCTGGATGCACGTCACGAAGCAGACAGAAAGTTAGAGCACGCAGCTTTCGAAAAGTTCGTGAGCAGAGACGCAGAGAGCAGAGACTAAAAAAACAGTATTGCTAATGGAGCAGATAGAAAAATCGCTGCAGTGCGCCGATGCACAGCTGTTACGTACAACAATAAAATTAGAGAATTCAGGTCTATCTAACGTTGAGTTTTAAACGTCATGCATTATACCAGGACTAGGATTAATATGTACTAACAAGTGACTTTGTATGTAGCTACATACATATGGACTAAAAATTCGCAAAATATGAACTAACACATAAGTAAAATTACCAAAAATGCTGCAAAGAAGACTTCTTCATACGATTCCTTATTTGAGTGATTTCAAACAAAATAAAAAAAAATATATATATTGTTTTTCATTGCATTAATGCACTGGTGGCGTTTTAACTTTTCACTTCCAAAACCCGTATACACTGGTATGGAACTGCAACGGCAGATAATAACATGCCAACGTGTTAAACCGCTACAATTGCACCATAACACTCCTCCTGAAGCAGTATTATTATTATTTCCTCTCTGAGATCGGCGACAGTCGGTTGCCTTTGTTGTACATTTACAAAGGATGCCGGCTTCCACAACAATAACAAGTACATATACTGCCACTAGACGATAAGCTGCGCGGCTTTTTCTTTTGTTATGAACCAGGGCCGGCGCTAGTCATTTTGCCTCCCTGGGAGGTGGCGGCAGATGCCGCTCTATTTCAACCCCCCCCCCGGTCATTACGCAGCAACGGAAAATTGAAAATCAATATATTCCTAACTAAAACATCAAAATATAAAATAAATAATGAGACTTCTTATGCTATTTCAATACTATTCAGCGCAAAAGAATATCTCGCTCGATCACAGTTTTCAATAGGCTTATCACTCATCAAAGCATGGCAATTTTAACACAGAAAACAATATGTATCGCATTAAGCAGCAAAAATGACAGCCTCCTCTATGCAATTTCTACAAGAACACGTGCCGGAGCCAGAGTTGAAATGATGTTGGAGCTACATAATTTATTTATTTTGAATAATTCCAAAATTATGAAATATGAACAATTTGTTGCTGCTGTTCGCTGCTCTCTTGCCAAAATGCTTTATTGGGATGCTAACACCATGACTGGCTTCCTCCTTCATGAACTCGTGCACGTTGCTTAGAATTTCCCGAGCTTGGCTATGCAAGGTTTTTGATTTCAACTTCGACAGAACTGGAGGCATTATGGAATTTAACGTTCATTAGCAAACACACACTTTTACATACACACACGCAATACACGCACACAACGTCAAACCGGTCAAATACTTAGTATAAAATAAAAATATGGTGCTTCCAATCCAACAAAACTCACCGCCACTTTACCTGCCTTTTCCCCTTCCATGACAGAAATAGTGCTTCATTATTACAGTTGGCAACACTAGTTACTAGCTAGCCAATGAACATGCACTGCATAAAAGAAGCAAGCACTACGCCGTGCTATATTGCCACATTAGCGTCCCTACCGAACGGTGGGAACCGCGAGCTGAAGCGCTATTCAATTGTTTTCAATAATGTTTGCGCGAGTGTGTCCAAAAATAGAATAACAATATGGCAACAATAGCAAAGGTTATCGAGCAGAGTAGAATACATAATGCTAAGAGAGAGGGAAACGAAACGAAAATTCGTTTCTACGCAACAGCAAATTTACGTGTGTGGCACTCTACTACCATCGTCATAAACACGAAACAAAAATTGGGGTAGGGTATATAAATAACATAGAGTGAAAAATAATAATAATAACAACATGTCTCGTATAACTAATTTGCCGCCCGAGCTACTATGTAAAATATTTAAACACGCAGTAAACGGAGATTGTAAGAATGTAGGGAAACTTATAATCATAGCAAGAACGACGCCGGAATTTCGCATCCCTTGTGAAATGGTTCTCAAGGACCATCTTCGGGAGATCAGCGGCCTAAGGTGCGGTGATCTCAACATTCTGCTTTCGGCTGCAGGGGAAAAATTGAACGAGAGGTCGGACAAACTGCACGAGGCAAGGCAGGGAAGAAGGCAGTACACAGTAGATTGGTACAAGTCTATGCAGGAGACGAAAAATATCATTACGCACATCATCGCGTTTTCCGAAGCACGGATTTTCTTCCTCTGTTAAAAAAATAATAATATATATACGTGTCAAAAAAAACAACAACTTGAAGTTGGCAATAGAAATATTTTTTCCACACTTAGAGCACAGTTTGGTCGCACATATTCGCTTTCCCGGCACACAAGTACGACAGTGCCTTTGAAAACAGCAGTTTGGCACGTAGGGCAATTTTTTACAGAACGCATAATGCAGAGATTTTTTGGGGGTATGTTATTTAATATCCAATGCTGTGCAATGCAAAATATAATTGTTCACTTTTTTTTTAACTATTCTCTATGACCTTACTTGGTTTTTTTTTTTCGCCAAATTATATGCTTCTAGTCTCCTATACAATACAATATACGAACAATATTGTCAACAGTATCATATTTGAGCAGGTCGCTTGTCACCTAAACACTACAGCTCACAGGTTGGTAAAATCTGACATGAAAGCAGATAATACGCTTATGCCTTATTTATATATAATTTTCACGGGGCGTACAATATTGTCAACAGTATTATATTTGAGCAGGTCGCTTGTCACCTAAACACTACAGCTCACAGGTTGGGAAAATCTGACATGAAAGCAGATAATACGCTTAAGTCTTATTTATATATAATTTTCACGGGCGTACAATATTGTCAACAGTATTATATTTGAGCAGATCGCTTGTCACCTAAACACTACAGCTCACAGGTTGGTAAAATCTGACATGAAAGCAGATAATACGCTTAAGTCTTATTTATATATAATTTTCACGGGGCGTACAATATTGTCAACAGTATTATATTTGAGCAGGTCGCTTGTCACCTAAACACTACAGCTCACAGGTTGGGAAAATCTGACATGAAAGCAGATAATACGCTTATGCCTTATTTATATATAATTTTCACGGGGCGTACAATATTGTCAACAGTATTATATTTGAGCAGGTCGTTTGTAACCTAAACACTACAGCTCACAGGTTGGCAAAATCTGACATGAAAGCAGATAATACGCTTAAGTCTTATTTATATATAATTTTCACGGGCGTACAATATTGTCAACAGTATCATATTTGAGCAGGTCGCTTGTCACCTAAACACTACAGCTCACAGGTTGGTAAAATCTGACATGAAAACAGATAATACGCTTAAGTCTTATTTATATATAATTTTCACGAACGTACAATATTGTTAAGAGCGTCAGTTTTCGTAGAGCTCTCTTTTTCCATCTTCCCTCTATACAGTGAAGCTGTAGAAGACACAATTAGCTAACCTAGCATACAACATACTTTCCTAATTAATATGGATATTGTCTGTGAATTGTGAATAATGAAAATATATCACCTTTGAATATTCTAGTAGAGTTGAGGAGGGGAAGAAGAAATTAATTGTTTTCTGGTGTCATTGGTGAAAAACTAATAATCCTCGTAAAACTAATTTTCAGAAAACTATTTATGGAACATTTAATAAAATAACAAATCCAGATAAACAAAATGAACGAAACATATTATTACGAATGGATTTTGTGTAAGGACCAGAAATTGTACCTTTTCAAATAGATAGCGAATAGATCACATGTAGAATATCATTTAGGCAAATTATAAGAAATTAATTAAGTCAGTTATCAAAAATTCATACCTCCAATTTCTCTGTAGGCACTTTAGAATAGAAGTTTTTCTATTTAAACATACCTATTCAAGAGGATATAGAAAACCCTTTGAAATAATTCATGAAAAAAACAGATTTCTTTCTCACTTTCATGAATATTTCGGAAGGGGCCAGAGCCCCTAAACCTCTCCTCCTGGTTCGCTATGGAAATAAGGAACTAGCTGATTGGAGAGGAGAGCATAAAAGTTTGTAAATCTAATTAAATATGTTTTATTTTATATATTAAATCTTATCATTTCTACAATCAAAATAATCAAAATTAACATGAGGTAAATATGTGATTAATTATAACTAACACTCCTTCTGTCTATTGAAAGCAAATGTTGCGTGCATGCGGAAATAACACAGAAAAAAAAAACGGATGGAAGCAATTTAAAATCACTGGGGCAAGGTCAGTATTACGAGAGCGTAAAAACACGTGCTTTCATTCAACTTCGAAAAATAAGAATAAATATGTGCATACAGAACACATATGCTTTCTTTTCACAGTTGTAAAATCATATAAATTGTACATGAAGTAAGTTGCGGGAAGGCTCTCTCTTTTATGTCTGTGTATATGTTGTACAATTAGGTACAAGTTGTTGTACAATTAGGTACAAATTGTTGTACAATTATTTTCCCCAGTTGGAGTTGGGGGCATAACACTGGTACTATTTGTAATCACAGTGCTTACTCATGTATTTTGTTTAATATTTTATTTCAAATTCACTGTCAGAAACTAGTGTTGCCAGTTCCTAGATGTAGGTTTACCTACTCTGTTGGTTGTCACTGTCAAGCTTCCAGTATTCGTACAGCATAAAAAAGCTATAACCCCCCTCTCAAAATATATACATTGTATACGCCAAGATGCTCAATAGCGTAGCAACACATCATGAAAAAACATGCCAAGAGAACCCAATGGGTTTATAAGTCAGTGCTGCCAACTCATATTTGAGCAGGTCGCTTGTCACCTAAACACTACAGCTCACAGGTTGGTAAAATCTGACATGAAAGCAGATAATACGCTTAACTCTTCCCTCTCTTTCTCTCCTCTCTCTTTTTTTTTGTAAAAAGCTGTAGGTAGGCTGTCGGTTGTTTAACTCTTCCCTCTCTCTCTCCTCTCTCTTTTTTTTGTAAAAAAAGCCATGGCAAAAGTACCAGTAGGTTGGCAACCTTGCTTTAGGTTAGGTTAGGTTAGGTTAGGTTAGGTTAGAGTAGGTTAGGTTAGGTTAGGTTAGAGTAGGTTAGGTTAGGTTAGGTTAGAGTAGGTTAGGTTAGGTTAGGTTAGAGTAGGTTAGGTTAGGTTAGGTTAGGTTAGGGTGGGTTAGGTTAGAGTAGGTTAGGTTAGGTTAGGTTAGGTTAGGTTTGGTTAGGTTAGGTTAGGTTAGGTTAGGTTAGGTTAGGTTAGGTTAGGTTAGGGTGGGTGTTGGCAGCTGTCGGTTGTTTAACTCTTCCCTCTCTCTCTCCTCTCTCTTATTTTTTTGTAAAAGGCTATGGCAAAAATACCAGTAGGTTGCCAACTTTGCTTTATGCACTGTAACTCAAGCCTCAAGCAAGGTTGCCAGCTCCTTGCTTTAGGTTAGGTTAGACCAAGACAAAAACCTTGGTGATTTTTTTTCGAGTAGGTGTTGGCGACACTGCGAGCCCCACCGAGCCCTACTTCCGGTTGCAGAACTCTCAAGCAAGATTGCCAGCTCCTTGCTTTAGGTTAGGTTAGACCAAAAAAAACCTTGGTGATTTTTTCGAGTAAGAAGTTGGCAACACTGCGAGCCCCACCGAGCCCCACTTCCGGTTTGTGAACTCTCAAGCAAGATTGCCAGCTCCTTGCTTTAGGTTAGGTTAGACCAACAAAAACCTTGGTGATTTTTTCGAATAAGCAGCTGGCAACACTGCGAGCCCCACGAGCCCCAAATCTTGTTTCAGTACCCGGCCACTAGGTCTACTTGCTCCACTAGCAATACTGTTTTTTTAGTCTCTGCTCTCTGCGTCTCTGCTCACGAACTTTTCGAAAGCTGCGTGCTCTAACTTTCTGTCTGCTTCGTGACGTGCATCCAGATCCGTCTGCGTGGTGTTGTAAGCGATGTCGTGATTTTTGCATGCGGCGTCCAACGGATTCACACCCTTGTCCCCTCTCTCTAATTTTTTCTCGAGTTTGGTACCCGGTCCGCAGTACTGGTAGCCAGGTAAATGCATCTCAAAAGGTAACTTGTCTGGACATTGCAACGTTCGCTTCGGAAATAAAACCACTCGACGATTGTTGTGAAAATTCAGTCGTCGTGTTCGACGACGCCATCCTGGAAAATCAAAATGAAATTCGCAACTTTTTCACGCAAGGTCGTCACAAAGGAATGGATTGTTTTTACCTAGCTCAAAGGTTTTCCAAAATTCCAAAACAGTTAGTACGCGACAATGCTAATTTCATATGTTTGTTTCGTCAAGATCATACCAACCTCAAGCATGCGTACGATGACTACGTAGGCGGAGACATGAACTACAATCAATTTTCGGAACGCTGCTGCTCTACTTGCTGGAATGGTGACGATTTCGGATTCGCGACGATCGACATGACGAGGAAACCCAACGACGGAAAATACAGAAACAAAATCAACGACTTTCTAAACGTTGCAACGTTGTGAGAAACGACGTATATAAATAAACGTTTATTTATATACGTCGTTTCTCACAACGTTGCAACGTTTAGAAAGTCGTTGATTTTGTTTCTGTATTTTCCGTCGTTGGGTTTCCTCGTCATGTCGATCGTCGCGAATCCGAAATCGTCACCGTTCCAGCAAGTAGAGCAGCAGCGTTCCGAAAATTGATTGTAGTTCATGTCTCCGCCTACGTAGTCATCGTACGCATGCTTGAGGTTGGTATGATCTTGACGAAACAAACATATGAAATTAGCATTGTCGCGTACTAACTGTTTTGGAATTTTGGAAAACGTTTGAGCTAGGTAAAAACAATCCATTCCTTTGTGACGACCTTGCGTGAAAAAGTTGCGAATTTCATTTTGATTTTCCAGGATGGCGTCGTCGAACACGACGACTGAATTTTCACAACAATCGTCGAGTGGTTTTATTTCCGAAGCGAACGTTGCAATGTCCAGACAAGTTACCTTTTGAGATGCATTTACCTGGCTACCAGTACTGCGGACCGGGTACCAAACTCGAGAAAAAATTAGAGAGAGGGGACAAGGGTGTGAATCCGTTGGACGCCGCATGCAAAAATCACGACATCGCTTACAACACCACGCAGACGGATCTGGATGCACGTCACGAAGCAGACAGAAAGTTAGAGCACGCAGCTTTCGAAAAGTTCGTGAGCAGAGACGCAGAGAGCAGAGACTAAAAAAACAGTATTGCTAATGGAGCAGATAGAAAAATCGCTGCAGTGCGCCGATGCACAGCTGTTACGTACAACAATAAAATTAGAGAATTCAGGTCTATCTAACGTTGAGTTTTAAACGTCATGCATTATACCAGGACTAGGATTAATATGTACTAACAAGTGACTTTGTATGTAGCTACATACATATGGACTAAAAATTCGCAAAATATGAACTAACACATAAGTAAAATTACCAAAAATGCTGCAAAGAAGACTTCTTCATACGATTCCTTATTTGAGTGATTTCAAACAAAATAAAAAAAAAATATATATATTGTTTTTCATTGCATTAATGCACTGGTGGCGTTTTAACTTTTCACTTCCAAAACCCGTATACACTGGTATGGAACTGCAACGGCAGATAATAACATGCCAACGTGTTAAACCGCTACAATTGAACCATAACACTCCTCCTGAAGCAGTATTATTATTATTTCCTCTCTGAGATCGGCGACAGTCGGTTGCCTTTGTTGTACATTTACAAAGGATGCCGGCTTCCACAACAATAACAAGTACATATACTGCCACTAGACGATAAGCTGCGCGGCTTTTTCTTTTGTTATGAACCAGGGCCGGCGCTAGTCATTTTGCCTCCCTGGGAGGTGGCGGCAGATGCCGCTCTATTTCAACCCCCCCCGGTCATTACGCAGCAACGGAAAATTGAAAATCAATATATTCCTAACTAAAACATCAAAATATAAAATAAATAATGAGACTTCTTATGCTATTTCAATACTATTCAGCGCAAAAGAATATCTCGCTCGATCACAGTTTTCAATAGGCTTATCACTCATCAAAGCATGGCAATTTTAACACAGAAAACAATATGTATCGCATTAAGCAGCAAAAATGACAGCCTCCTCTATGCAATTTCTACAAGAACACGTGCCGGAGCCAGAGTTGAAATGATGTTGGAGCTACATAATTTATTTATTTTGAATAATTCCAAAATTATGAAATATGAACAATTTGTTGCTGCTGTTCGCTGCTCTCTTGCCAAAATGCTTTATTGGGATGCTAACACCATGACTGGCTTCCTCCTTCATGAACTCGTGCACGTTGCTTAGAATTTCCCGAGCTTGGCTATGCAAGGTTTTTGATTTCAACTTCGACAGAACTGGAGGCATTATGGAATTTAACGTTCATTAGCAAACACACACTTTTACATACACACACGCAATACACGCACACAACGTCAAACCAGTCAAATACTTAGTTTTTCCCCTTCCATGACAGAAATAGTGCTTCATTATTACAGTTGGCAACACTAGTTACTAGCTAGCCAATGAACATGCACTGCATAAAAAAAAGCAAGCACTACGCCGTGCTATATTGCCACATTAGCGTCCCTACCGAACGGTGGGAACCGCGAGCTGGAGCGCTATTCAATTGTTTTCAATGATGTTTGCGCGAGTGTGTCCAGGAATGGAATGACAATGTGGCAACAATAGCAAAGGTTATCGAGCAGGGTAGAACACATGATGCTAAGAGAGAAGGAGACGAAACGAAAATTCGTTTCTACGCAACGGCAAATTTACGTGTGTGGCACTCTACCACCATCGCCATGAACACGAAACAAAAATTGGGGTGGGGTATATAAATAACATAGAGTAAAAAATAATAATAATAACAACATGTCTCGTATAACTGATTTGCCACCCGAGCTACTATGTAAAATATTCAAAAAAATAGTAAACAGAGATTGTGAGGATGTAGGGAAACTTGTAATCATAGCAAGAACGACGCCGGAATTTCGCATCCCTTGTGAAATGGTTCTCAAGAACCATCTTCGGGAGATCGGCGGCCTGAGGTGCGGTGATCTCAACATTCTGCTTTCGGCTGCAGGGGAAAAATTGAACGAGAGGTTGGACGAACTGGACGAGGCAAGGCAGGGAAGAAGATGGTACACAGTAGATTGGTACAAGTCTATGCAGGAGACGAAAGATATCATTACGCACATCATCGCGATTTCCGAAGCACGGACTTTCTTCCTCTGTTAAAAAAATAATAATATATATACGTGTCAAAAAAAAACAACTTGAAGTTGGCAATAGAAATATTTTTTCCACACTTAGAGCACAGTTTGGTCGCACATATTCGCTTTCCCGGCACACAAGTACGACAGTGCCTTTGAAAACAGCAGTTTGGCACGTAGGGCAATTTTTTACAGAACGCATAATGCAGAGATTTTTTGGGGGTATGTTATTTAATATCCAATGCTGTGCAATGCAAAATATAATTGTTCACTTTTTTTTTAACTATTCTCTATGACCTTACTTGGTTTTTTTTTTCGCCAAATTATATGCTTCTAGTCTCCTATACAATACAATATACGAACAATATTGTCAACAGTATCATATTTGAGCAGGTCGCTTGTCACCTAAACACTACAGCTCACAGGTTGGTAAAATCTGACATGAAAGCAGATAATACGCTTATGCCTTATTTATATATAATTTTCACGGGGCGTACAATATTGTCAACAGTATTATATTTGAGCAGGTCGCTTGTCACCTAAACACTACAGCTCACAGGTTGGGAAAATCTGACATGAAAGCAGATAATACGCTTAAGTCTTATTTATATATAATTTTCACGGGCGTACAATATTGTCAACAGTATTATATTTGAGCAGATCGCTTGTCACCTAAACACTACAGCTCACAGGTTGGTAAAATCTGACATGAAAGCAGATAATACGCTTAAGTCTTATTTATATATAATTTTCACGGGGCGTACAATATTGTCAACAGTATTATATTTGAGCAGGTCGCTTGTCACCTAAACACTACAGCTCACAGGTTGGGAAAATCTGACATGAAAGCAGATAATACGCTTATGCCTTATTTATATATAATTTTCACGGGGCGTACAATATTGTCAACAGTATTATATTTGAGCAGGTCGTTTGTAACCTAAACACTACAGCTCACAGGTTGGCAAAATCTGACATGAAAGCAGATAATACGCTTAAGTCTTATTTATATATAATTTTCACGGGCGTACAATATTGTCAACAGTATCATATTTGAGCAGGTCGCTTGTCACCTAAACACTACAGCTCACAGGTTGGTAAAATCTGACATGAAAACAGATAATACGCTTAAGTCTTATTTATATATAATTTTCACGAACGTACAATATTGTTAAGAGCGTCAGTTTTCGTAGAGCTCTCTTTTTCCATCTTCCCTCTATACAGTGAAGCTGTAGAAGACACAATTAGCTAACCTAGCATACAACATACTTTCCTAATTAATATGGATATTGTCTGTGAATTGTGAATAATGAAAATATATCACCTTTGAATATTCTAGTAGAGTTGAGGAGGGGAAGAAGAAATTAATTGTTTTCTGGTGTCATTGGTGAAAAACTAATAATCCTCGTAAAACTAATTTTCAGAAAACTATTTATGGAACATTTAATAAAATAACAAATCCAGATAAACAAAATGAACGAAACATATTATTACGAATGGATTTTGTGTAAGGACCAGAAATTGTACCTTTTCAAATAGATAGCGAATAGATCACATGTAGAATATCATTTAGGCAAATTATAAGAAATTAATTAAGTCAGTTATCAAAAATTCATACCTCCAATTTCTCTGTAGGCACTTTAGAATAGAAGTTTTTCTATTTAAACATACCTATTCAAGAGGATATAGAAAACCCTTTGAAATAATTCATGAAAAAAACAGATTTCTTTCTCACTTTCATGAATATTTCGGAAGGGGCCAGAGCCCCTAAACCTCTCCTCCTGGTTCGCTATGGAAATAAGGAACTAGCTGATTGGAGAGGAGAGCATAAAAGTTTGTAAATCTAATTAAATATGTTTTATTTTATATATTAAATCTTATCATTTCTACAATCAAAATAATCAAAATTAACATGAGGTAAATATGTGATTAATTATAACTAACACTCCTTCTGTCTATTGAAAGCAAATGTTGCGTGCATGCGGAAATAACACAGAAAAAAAAAACGGATGGAAGCAATTTAAAATCACGGGGGCAAGGTCAGTATTACGAGAGCGTAAAAACACGTGCTTTCATTCAACTTCGAAAAATAAGAATAAATATGTGCATACAGAACACATATGCTTTCTTTTCACAGTTGTAAAATCATATAAATTGTACATGAAGTAAGTTGCGGGAAGGCTCTCTCTTTTATGTCTGTGTATATGTTGTACAATTAGGTACAAGTTGTTGTACAGTTAGGTACAAATTGTTGTACAATTATTTTCCCCAGTTGGAGTTGGGGGCATAACACTGGTACTATTTGTAATCACAGTGCTTACTCATGTATTTTGTTTAATATTTTATTTCAAATTCACTGTCAGAAACTAGTGTTGCCAGTTCCTAGATGTAGGTTTACCTACTCTGTTGGTTGTCACTGTCAAGCTTCCAGTATTCGTACAGCATAAAAAAGCTATAACCCCCCTCTCAAAATATATACATTGTATACGCCAAGATGCTCAATAGCCTAGCAACACATCATGAAAAAACATGCCAAGAGAACCCAATGGGTTTATAAGTCAGTGCTGCCAACTCATATTTGAGCAGGTCGCTTGTCACCTAAACACTACAGCTCACAGGTTGGTAAAATCTGACATGAAAGCAGATAATACGCTTAACTCTTCCCTCTCTTTCTCTCCTCTCTCTTTTTTTTGTAAAAAGCTGTAGGTAGGCTGTCGGTTGTTTAACTCTTCCCTCTCTCTCTCCTCTCTCTTTTTTTTGTAAAAAAAGCCATGGCAAAAGTACCAGTAGGTTGGCAACCTTGCTTTAGGTTAGGTTAGGTTAGGTTAGGTTAGAGTAGGTTAGGTTAGGTTAGGTTAGGTTAGAGTAGGTTAGGTTAGGTTAGGTTAGAGTAGGTTAGGTTAGGTTAGGTTAGGTTAGGGTGGGTTAGGTTAGAGTAGGTTAGGTTAGGTTAGGTTAGGTTAGGTTTGGTTAGGTTAGGTTAGGTTAGGTTAGGTTAGGTTAGGTTAGGTTAGGTTAGGTTAGGGTGGGTGTTGGCAGCTGTCGGTTGTTTAACTCTTCCTTCTCTCTCTCCTCTCTCTTATTTTTTTGTAAAAGGCTATGGCAAAAATACCAGTAGGTTGCCAACTTTGCTTTATGCACTGTAACTCAAGCCTCAAGCAAGGTTGCCAGCTCCTTGCTTTAGGTTAGGTTAGACCAAGACAAAAACCTTGGTGATTTTTTTTCGAGTAGGTGTTGGCGACACTGCGAGCCCCACCGAGCCCTACTTCCGGTTGCAGAACTCTCAAGCAAGATTGCCAGCTCCTTGCTTTAGGTTAGGTTAGACCAAAAAAAACCTTGGTGATTTTTTCGAGTAAGAAGTTTGCAACACTGTGAGCCCCACCGAGCCCCACTTCCGGTTTGTGAACTCTCAAGCAAGATTGCCAGCTCCTTGCTTTAGGTTAGGTTAGACCAACAAAAACCTTGGTGATTTTTTCGAATAAGCAGCTGGCAACACTGCGAGCCCCACGAGCCCCAAATCTTGTTTCAGTACCCGGCCACTAGGTCTACTCGGCGCTGAGTTGCCTTTTACTATGAAAAAGGCATTCCTTGTAGTCTTGCATGCTAAATTTGCTGGTACTTATTTTTCCCACACCCTTCGCTTTCTTGATCTCTTTTTCTTCTGCAATCTTTACACAGTACATTTTGGCACGAAGCCCCGCAAATTCGCTGATGTACTTCCCGCCAACTTCATCTTTGAACTTTCCTATGGTCATTTTGTTTTCTGCCGAATGTAAGTGATGGCCTGATGGTAAGTTGCTAAAATCAAACAGATGCTTCATCTTAGTCAGATCACGTTCGAGGTTTGGTGTGTTTTGGATTAGAAAAATAAAGCTATCCGTGTCAATGTAACATATTTGGATGTTATCTCCATAAAAAGGTTGAAACTGATCGTAGTACGATTGGTACATGTGTAATTTTGATAGTTCAAGGACGGTGGCACCTATGGCAATCGGCTTGTTGAGCATCACTTGCTTCTTGTTCCTCTCGACGAATACTAGATTCTCGTCGAAAATGGTGAAGTTTTTGAAGTAGGGGGACGCGACGATCTTCTCAAATTTCTTTTCGTCCGTGACCAACGTTGCGTCGATGTAATTACGCACGTTCTCCATCGTCTTGCCGTAGATGGCGTTATTGAACAGTTTGTACAGATCCTTGTCTGCAGGCGATGTCGATTGCGCTCTGCGGCGCGTATTCTCGGTTATGTAGGGTTCCAGCCACTTGCTCTGTCGGAACTTCAATCCTTTATGAACTTTCTTCAACTGCAAGCCGTGACTTATGTAAAATTGGAGGAGTCGGTAGTGCAGAATGTAATTCCGCTTGTTCTCCATGCTTAGTATGAGTTTTGGCTCCGATCCTCCAGGTGGCTTTTTTTTGGTGGGGGCCAGGGCCAATCCGTGATGTTTCTCGTGAAGCGTTTCGGGATAATCGAGATCCACTTCCAAGAAACAGCCCCATTCATTATCTTCCCTCCAGTTGAGAAAATCTTCGCAGGAGAGTTCCTCTTCGGTCATCCACGCGTAGTCGCTGATGGGAAGACACTGGGACATGGAGTGGCCGTACAGGTTGTTGACATCCCAGTAGACAATATAGGTGTTGGGCTTCGATGCATCGTAACCAGGCGTATGAGGATTGTTTGCCTGAGCATGGCGTCGGGGACATTGGACGATGCCACCGCGTATCGCACTCTCCAGGAAAGCATACTGTTCCTTCTCTGCGATGAGTCCCAGTTCCACGTTGGTGTATTTCATCATCGATTCCCAAGTCAATCCCGGCGTCGTGAAGAAATACACAGGATCCAACTTGTATATCGCGATGCATCTCCTACGAAACGATTCGAAAATGTCCATGAGGAGAGTCACGTCCAATTTCAGATAGAGATCGTGATAATCGCGAAAAGTTTGGCAATTGAAGGCCGTCCACACACTACGAGCGTGTTCGTAGTCCTCTTCGGAACAGACGTCCTCCGTGAGATGAGAATAAAATACCTCCCGGGGTGGAAGTTCCGTCTCGTCAAATTTCTCGAAATCGTTGACGTACTCGTAGGGGTAGACGCCCTTGCGACGCAACAGATTCAAATTCTCATCTCTCTCCGAAAAACATTTTTGCTTGGTGGCCACAAGATCTTCGTCGCCAAGTTGAGATGCAAGGCTTGCGAGGCTGGAGGACAGGAAATTGTAAGAGTCCAGGATTCGCACTTCCACACTTCCTCCTTCTTGGAGAGGGATCCAAATTCTTACCGCAATATACTTCTCACTCGTTCTCGGAATGATGCTGATTCGAGAAGTTATGTTATACAACTCTTTGACGAAGAGATGCGTGTCGTACTTCTCCGTGTAGTGCAGAAACACGGCAACGAAATGCGACTCCTTAATTTTAAGATTGCACGAATTACAGATGGTGCTCAGAAATAATCCATTCTGGTGGTCATGGTGTAACGTTTGTTCGTTGAAACGTTTCAACGTTTATGTAGAAAGGTTGAAACGTATTGTCACGATTAGTCGAACATGTCGCGAAAAGCAAAATAAAAAAAAATAACTCCCAAATTCAAAATCGACCAAACAAGAGATAGTGAAAAAAAACATGGAACCTTACAACATCCATTGAATAATCGACATTTTGCTGAAATGTCTCAGGCGTTCGCTGGATGATCATGAAAAATTACATTTCTAAAATTGCAGGGAGGAAAAATAATAATCTAGAAGTCTCGATTGTGATAACAGAAGAGATGGACGCGACGAAAAAACAAAAAAACATAAGAAGATTAATCAATGCGGACAAGATAAACAATGATCAACGTTTATGCAGAAAAGTTGAAACGTATTGTCACGATTAGTCGAACATGTCGCGAAAGGCAAAATAAAAAAAATAACTCCTAAGTATGATTACAAAGCGACAACGCCATCGGCAAGACATAATTACCAGAAAATAACTGCAACCGACACCGTGAGAGGGGTCTTCATATTGTAAGGCCAGTTCATCTGCTTGCTATTAAAAAAAATAAATGCCGAACCTTGCAGGACACCCGGGAAGCCTTGAACTGTTCTTGTTGAAACTAAGTGACACTGCTGTGAAGTAAGTCGCTCGATAGTTTTTTAGTATTCAGTCACCAAGCCCGTGGTAGCCATTCTAGGTAGTTGAGTCGATATTTCACTGGAAATAATGTGTTTTCCATTGTTGAAAAAAAGCAAGCTTCCAGTTTGAATGAATAAGCTATTTCGTCCACTCCTGTTGGGTCACCTAGCAAAAAGTTGAAAACAATTTCTTGAAGAGAAAAAAAAATACTGTTTCTTGTCACCAAGCGTACGTACATGAAGAATATGCATGAGTTGATTTATTTATTTCTTCTTCTCTCTTTCCGAAAGCATACGCGCTTCTTATTCAAGAACCGGAATATTTGTGCCTTTCGAATCGAATTTAAGGAGGGAGTTCCATGACAAACATCTACTGAAGTTTTTAAGAAGAGCCCCCCGCAGAGTTTTTGCATGTCCTCTCCCAAGTTAGTGTCTCGTACTTGTGTTTTCGGTTTCCAGTGTGGACAGGTTAGAAACGAGTGTAGTGAATAAGAATCCCTAGGGCCTAATCCTTAATATATATAATATTGTCATTATTATCCTGCTGAAAATAATATTATGATAGCCGTCGCCATTTCAGAGTGGCAAATATTTAACTCTATTAATTCTTGAATTTTATTTTAGGTTAGGCATATTCAACGAATTCTTTTTGATTACAATGCAACAATATTTTACATTTCAACGTTTTCGTAGTCGTCTAAACGTTTGAGAAAACCTTTTTTTGGTTACCGAGATGATAGAAGAAGAAGAGAGAAAATGATTGAATAATTTTGAGAACTTCTTAATATTGGACAGTGTAACCACTATGTTGTCGATGGAAACGAGGCAAGAACAACATTACCACTATGCTATCGGGGTGAACAGCATTTATCCATTATCATTTGTGTCCACACACAAAACTTCGTGTCTGTCTGCATCCATACCTAGATCGAGAAATTCGAACCATGCCTCAGCCCCTTGTGACTTATTTAATTCTTTACACTCATCAAAATATGTGCTTAATAAAATGCCTCAATCGCACGAGCTATGGCATCCTCTGTAAGCATCCAAGCAACCACATGTATAAATTATAGTCTCCCACACATAATGCTCTTTCATGTCCAAATAGATTCGCTTCCTCCACCATCAGGGCAGTAGGAGCTCGTGTACCATGAGGGGTTGAATAGACCTAAAAAAAATCGGTTGGGATGGAAAAAGTGGATAGAGATCTTTCTCAGATCAGAATAGGCTTGTATTTGCTGTCCTCGGGTTTAAGAAGCCTAGTTAGTTAGTTGGTTGTTTCCCCCTGCACCATTTCAATTTTTGAATAATCACTTGTTAGTTATGAACGCACCGTTGACATCTTGTCTGATTATTTATGTGTTTGGGTTGAGGCTCCGTATTTGCTCGCAACATTTATTTTCTTCTTTTTCTTGTTATATGATTTTTACATTAGAAACGACAGATTTCCATTAACAGTATTTCATGTTATGGAAACATTTAAGTCTATACGCCATCGGGGGTGGGATTGCAACCTACGGCATCGGACAAAAAATCAGGATCGGTATTGTAACATTTAATTGCTCAGGTCATTTTTAAATATGTACAGCTATAGGTAAACATTGTAACTTGAGCCCTCAGAGTCATAGACCGGCAAAAGTACACCTCTGTTAATCGCCTCGTGTGGGGAAGAGGGACAATTGTAGTTGTTGGTGTAATGCACTTCGAAGCAGACGTGCCCCACTTTTTCAATTTCATCAAAACAACCATTATTCATCCTCATCGTTGCCATTAGCCAAAATAGCCTCGCGTTACAATTTTCGTAGTAATCTCCGTTCGCCCCTTGGCTTTTCGTAGATTAACAAAAATCGTCTGAAGTTTGAACTCTCCATACTGTTGCAAGCTGTTTTTGTGATTGTCCGCCTCGATTATTCAAAATGCATCATGTTCGCATATTCAAATACACACAAGTGAAGGGGGTTCATATCACATCAGTGATTTTAAATTGTATTCTCGGGGCCATGCACACATTTCCTAACATTGTTGATTTGTTGTCGATGAGTTGTGCAGGTACAGCTGTGAAGTTGTTAATAAGACCCAACACAAACAAGTCCCCCCATCATTGCTTTTCGACATAGTTGTTGACTATCAGTATATCAGTATAGAATAACATGGTGCCATTTTTCTGTTTCTGTTTGCCAACAAAGCAAATCTACAGGCCACAAGTTCGAGAAACAAAACATTTTTTAAAAATTCTCCTGCGCATAACATGGACCACCTATAGCGATAATATAATATAGATCGATTTTAACAAATATAATTCAAAATTATGTAGTAAGATTTTGGTTTAGTATTTAATCACAACAGCAAAACAAACTTCACAACAGAAGTTAAGTGCATTTTGCATACATGCAGAAACATAAATTTACGCCCCCGAAGTGGTTGTTGGAAGACTATATACAATAAGACACACCGCCCCATTCTTTACAATAATAAAAATATTGAATAAGAAATGCAGTGGAGTAAAATCCTTTGTTTCATTTTGATGTAAACAAAAATTATAGTTGATCTGAACCCCCTTGTCTAAATAAAAAATAAGCTCCGGTCCCATCTGGAGACTGCAAAACTGATATGTATGTCTATTCAGAAAAACCCAAAAGTTTTAACATCCATGCACATTACCGTACTGTGGCTGTTGCGCCCCACACCCATGTGTAATATTTTATTTCTCTTGTTGGCTGAACGCGAAGATGCTCGAGACTGCTTTCAAAAATTATTTTCGGCCTCGCTTCACGATACAGCCGTATGCATGTAAAACTAGTATATCACACACAAGCAGAGGGGCAAAAAATAACATTTCTCTCTTTCCCTCGCTTTTGCCCATCTTCCAGTGTTCGTCTAGATAGCGTGACTAGCAAAAATATTAAAATCAAAATAAGAATTATCCGTTATAGTCTCCCTCCCTTCTTTGCATGCATGTTGCGCTGACATGTAAATAAGCGCTATGCTTTAATAAAAAAACAACCATTGTACAACTGTATAGGTCCTCGTCCATCTCATGCCAGGGACTGGGTATATCTCGTGTACAGTTTATAGTGGCATCATATTCCTTCACCAGATATCAAACTCGAGAGACTTGCAAGACAGCTCATGTTATAACTTACTACGAGGTCTGTTTTTTTAAAAAATAATAATCGTCAGTCCATATGACAATGCTTGCTGTTTAACTAACAGTATTCGAATCTCTGAGGGGCCGGGGCATTCCACATTTACCTTTGCTAGAAAGCGCAGTGCAATAAATATTCTTTTTAAGTTATGCAATAATTTTGACATTATATTCATGTCCATTCCCCAACACTAGATTTATATACACAACCAACTCGCTCTTGCAATATATTATCTGATGCAACATTGTGAAAAGTTCTCGTATGTTCGCAAAACAGGAAATACACGTCATAGCTTCCGTGAATCGAGAGCAAGGTTACTGGGGACACGCAAAATACCGTAAGAAGAATTATATATTCCAAATGCAGGCATCATCATTTTGTCTCTTGCACAAATAAAATAATCGGGCTAAATTTCCAGTCTAAAACCACCATGTTCTGGCAGCAAGTATCAAAAACCTGTGGTAATTTTATTATATAATAGGAGGTGAGTGAAATAGTTGTTGCAAGTTATCTTTTAAACCCAGTACGTGTGTAGGAAAAACTGCGTATAAGCTGTATCACACTCTCTCTGTCTGTGTGTCAGGTGGTCGTGTCGTTCGCTAGTTGTATGTCACAGCTTAACCCGTACTAGGTAATATTTTTACATAAGGTAAGTTGGCATACTCTGGTAGGGTATATGTTTCAAGCCTCTAGCTGTAGAGCCTATTTGCAAAAAAAAAATAAGTTTGGTAACACTACTTGTCGAAAGCAGCTCAAACAGTGTTGCTAGCTGTAGGTTAATTTTCCCCGTTATACAATTGCAAGAGGTGAGTTGCTTATAGCCTATCTGGAAAGCTTGGTGTGTGTGTGTCCATGGCTTATGTCGTAGGTTAATAAAATTTGCAATAGATCTTGTATGTGTTGGCAACCGTCAGCCCTTACATGTGATATAGCAGCCTTACTTATTGTAAGACATAGTATGTATGTATGAGTGGGGGAGGTTAGTTTAGTTCACAATAAATCGACCTGTCACGCTATGACCAATTTCTGCTTTTGAGTCACCTGTAAGGCTATATGTGGGTAGGTGAAAAAGCTTAGTTTAATTCACGATAGATCACACTTTAAATTTGCTCACTCTCTCTGTGTTTGTGTGTCAGGTGGTCGTGTCGATCGCTAGTTGTATGTCACAGATTAACCTAGGTAATATTAACTGTACTTCAAAAAATAAAATTGTGTGTAACTCATGTCGAACTAGAAACAAAAAAAATCAAACATTAAGCATGCATGCAGATTAATTAAGCTGTAAATTTAAAATTTGGCCTCCCCCAAATCGCATTTCATACATACATACATGTAGAGGACCCGTGGCCCACCTCCCAAGAGGTTTGGTTAGCATGCAATAGATCAGTATGCGATTTAATATCCTCGTCTAGTACGCTGCACTTCTTTGCAGTGCAGGTGTATCCCGGTGTCAGGCTGGTGAAAAAAAATAACATTCAACCGAGTAGACAAATAGCAGTGTTCAAGTTCAGAAGATTCAACAAATGCCTGTCTGCTGCTTTAAACATTCATTTGATTAGTTAACCACTCACCACGTGGTCATACACCACACCACATATTACACCTCTCTAAGACGTGGTGCAGACACCAAATACACTACGTGACACCCAAAATCAACAAGATAGGTTGTACCGTGTAACCAACTAAACGCATGAGTGCAGTCAAAAAATGCAGCAAACTAGACAAAGCTATTGAATCAAAATAATCACGTGGCATTCTTTTTGAATCTGACTTCAGCCACTCTTTTTTTTTAATCCTTAATCGCAACAATAATTAACCGACTTTTTAAGTTTACTCTATGCACAGATAGATTAATCGGAGGACTAGGCATACAGTTTAAAATAAAATCGGAATCCAGTAGGTATCGAACCCGGGACCCTTTGATTACAACGTGACAACTTATCGACAAGAGGAGATATTTTTTTTGGTGACGTGGAGTACTTTATCTTTCGAGGAGTCAACATTATTTTTTTACTCAGTCGTCATATAACATAAACACACGCAAACATTCTCATGTGCTTTTATTATTTTGTGTTTGTTAAGTACAAGTATATTCTTACATAAATTATTGTTTAATTTAATAAATTGTAAACTCGAAGCCTGCTATAGTAACACTCCTTCTTTATCGACAAGAGGAGATATTTTTTTTGGTGACGTGGAGTACTTTATCTTTCGAGGAGTCAACATTATTTTTTTACTTAGTCGTCATATAACATAAACACACGCAAACATTCTCATGTGCTTTTATTATTTTGTGTTCGTTAAGTACAAGTATATTCTTACATAAATTATTGTTTAATTTAATAAATTGTAAACTCGAAGCCTGCTATACTAACACTCCTTCTGTCTATTGAAAGCGAATGTTGCGTGCATGCGGAAATAACACAGAAAAAAAAAGCGGATGGAAGCAATTTAAAATCAGTGGAGCAAGGTTAGTATTACGAGAGCGTAAAAACATGTGCTTTCATTCAACTTCGAAAAATAAGAATAAATGTGTGCATACAGAACACATATGCTTTCTTTTCACAGTTGTAAAATCATATAAATTGTACATGAAGTAAGTTACGGGAAGGCTCTCTCTTTTATGTCTGTGTATATGTTGTACAATTAGGTACAAATTGTTGTACAATTATTTTCCCCAGTTGTCCAGTTGGAGTTGGGGGCATAATACTGGTACTATTTGTAATCACAGTGCTTACTCATGTATTTTGTTTAATATTTTATTTCAAATTCACTGTCAGAAACTAGTGTTGCCAGTTCCTGGATGTAGGTTTACCTACTTTGTTGGTTGTCACTGTCAAGCTTCCAGTATTCGTACAGCATAAAAAGCTATAACCCCCCTCTCAAAATATATACATTGTATACGCCAAGATGCTCAATAGCCTAGCAACACATCATGAAAAAAACATGCCAAGAGAACCCAATAGGTTTATAAGTCAGTGCTGCCAACTCATATTTGAGCAGGTCGCTTGTCACCTAAACACTACAGCTCACAGGTTGGTAAAATCTGACATGAAAGCAGATAATACGCTTAACTCTTCCCTCTCTTTCTCTCCTCTCTCTTTTTTTTTGTAAAAAGCTGTAGGTAGGCTGTCGGTTGTTTAACTCTTCCCTCTCTCTCTCCTCTCTTTTTTTTGTAAAAAGCCATGGCAAAAATACCAGTAGGTTGGCAACCTTGCTTTAGGTTAGGTTAGACAAAAAAAAAGCTGTAGGTGGGCTGTCGGTTGTTTAACTCTTCCCTCTCTCTCTCTCCTCTCTCTTTTTTGTAAAAAGTTATGGCAAAAATACCAGTAGGTTGGCAACCTTGCTTTATGCACTGTAAGGCAAGCCTCAAGCAAGGTTGCCAGCTCCTTGCTTTAGGCTAGGTTGGACCTGGTTAGGTTAGGTTAGGTTAGGTTAGGTTAGGTTAGGTTAGAGTAGGTTAGGTTAGGTTAGGTTAGGTTAGGTTAGAGTGGGTTAGGTTAGGTTAGGTTAGGTTAGGTTAGGTTAGGGTGGGTGTTGGCAACTCTTTCTAGTTGACGGGAAATGCTTTCCGTGTAAAATACAGAGAGGGAGAGGGAACGAAATTGTCGTTTTTCTAGATATCCACAGGCAAAAGCATAATATTTTTTTCAAATACAATATGACAGTCGCTTTTCGATACCGAAAAACTAAATACAATAAGTATATATATATTTACAATATTAATATTTATTTAACAATATCTACCTACGAATTTGCCTTGAACGAAAACATGTCATAGAAAAACATTTTTCCAACCGTAAATTCAAAAATTTTGGCCCCCGCGCGCGCGTGCGTGCGTGCGTGTGCGTGTGCGTGCGTGCGTGTGCGCGGCACGTCGTTCCCCCGAGAGAGAGAAAGGTTTACAAAGGTCGCGATATACAAACGTTGGCCCCCGGGAGTTGGAAAATTACGATGTGGCGCATTCGCTCATTACCGTTCCCAGCTATAAGTTTTTCTCTCTCTCTAGCCCTTGCCAACTAAAAAAAGTGTAGGTAGGAATTAATAACACTGCGAGAAAATAAAAATCATGCCTTACAAGAAAACCATTAAGGCGATTTTTATTTGATGACGTTGAACCCGTGCAGTGTTCCCATCCATCCATCTTTCTCTCTTTTACGGCAGTGCCGGCTCTCTTTGTTTAGTATATGTAGGTTGGCAAAAATTGCTTTATGCACTGTAAAGCAAACCTCAAGCAAAATTGCCAGCTTCTTGCTTTAGGCTAGGTTAGACAAAGAAAGCTGTAGGTAGGCTGTCGGCTGTTAAACTCTTCCCTCTCTCTCTCTCCTCTCTCTTTTTTTTTGTAAAAAAAAGCTATGGCAAAAGTACCAGTAGGTTGGCAAATTGCTTTATGCACTGTAAGGCAAGTCTTAAGTAAACTTGCCAGCTCCTTGCTTTAGGCTAGGTTAGACCTGGTTAGGTTAGGTTAGGTTAGGTTAGGTTAGAGTGGGTTAGGTTAGGTTAGGTTAGGTTAGAGTGGGTTAGGTTAGGTTATGTTAGGTTAGGTTGGGTGTTGGCAGCTGTCGGTTGTTTAACTCTTCCCTCTCTCTCTCTCTCCTCTCTCTCTCACCTCTTTCTCTCCTCTCTCTCTTTTTGTAAAAAGCCATGGCAAAAATACCAGTAGGTTGGCAATTTTGCTTTATGCACTGTAAAACAAGCCTCAAGCAACATTGCCAGCTTCTTGCTTTAGGTTAGGTTAGACCAAGACAAAAACCTTGGTGATTTTTTTTCAAGTGAGGAGTTAACAACACTGCGAGTCCCATTTTCGGTTGCAGAACTCTCAAGCAAGATTGCCAGCTCCTTGCTTTAGGTTAGGTTAGACCAAAAAAAACCTTGGTGATTTTTTCGAGTAAGAAGTTGGCAACACTGCAAGCCCCCTGAGCCCCACTTCCGGTTTGTGAACTCTCAAGCAAAATTGCCAGCTCCTTGCTGTTTTAGGTTAGGTTACACCAAAAAACATTGGTGATTTTTTCGAATAAGCAGCTGGCAACACTGCGAG
Source organism: Lepisma saccharinum (assembly GCF_977018435.1). Lineage (NCBI taxonomy): Eukaryota > Metazoa > Arthropoda > Insecta > Zygentoma > Lepismatidae > Lepisma > Lepisma saccharinum. The sequence continues at coordinate 138,496 of NW_028143251.1, read as the reverse complement.
CCCCCTGAGCCCCAAAAGAGGGCGTTGAACCGGTCCACTTGGTCTACTAACAATCTCACAGAAGTGCCTTTTATAAGTGTAGGCAAATCAATCTGAGGGGGGTCATACTTTCTCAGGAAATTCCCGAGGGCATTTTTACAAAAATCTTGGATTAGGCAGGGTTCCACACTTGAGCAAAAAGCTCATATGGGCATGTTGAGCCTGTTTTAAGTGTAGCCAAATCTGCTTGGGGGGGTTCATACTTTCTCGTCCTGGTTGTATGGCCTTTTACACTACTCACGGAACAAAATAAAAATTTGATCAACGAACTCGTACCACTCGCAGCTAAAAGTTACACTGTACCCACGCCCATTTCGAGCATTCCTTCGACGCCGTTCGAACTGAAGGACGTACCACGACGTCGAGCCATAAGCAGCACGTCTTCGGATAAAATCGAGTTGGGACCTTTGGCACGAGACTACCTGAGCACGGGGAAATTCGACAAGGATGAAGTGTTCGGATTGTATCCGAGCATGGAAACCAACGAAGGCCGTGTGGTGTGGAAGATTGGGAAATCGAAAGTCACCTTCGAAGGCAACGACATTAAAGTTAATTTAGGCGAGAAGGATAGTTGGACCAGGTATCCGGGTACGGTGGGACTGTGGGAACTCGTTGCCAAAAAGCAGCCGAAAGATTACACCGACGAAGATTACCAGAGTTACAGGGAAATTCTAATCATGACGGATGCCATGTACCAGAACAACGATGCCTCGCAGAAAAGGGTGAAATCGAGCAGCGGCGAGAAGTACAGGAATCTCATCCAACCGATTTTGAACGAGGTGAAGAGTGGAAGCGGCGTCAAACGCTACAACACGTTACCCAAAGAATTCGTTTGTGTGGACGACGTGAGGAAGCTCGTGGACCGATTGTTAGTGATAGCCGGCGAAGAGAATGCAGGCAATCGTAATTTCTACAACGAGAAGGTTGGCATCGTGGGCATGATCAGCACGAAACTTTCCAACTTCATCGTGAACGACGACAAGGGCATAGTTTACCTCATCAAAATTATCAACACGCTGCGTCCGAGATTCTGGAACGTGGCCGAAGGAAAGGGACTCGTGAACGACATCATCAACAAGTTACCTTTCGAGATGCATTTACCTGGCTACCAGTACTGCGGACCGGGTACCAAACTCGAGAAAAGATTGGAGAGAGGAGACAAGGGTGTGAATCCGTTGGACGTTGCATGCAAAGATCACGACATCGCCTACAACACCACTCGCACCGATCTGGATGCACGTCACGAAGCAGACAGAAAGTTAGAGCACGCAGCTTTCGAAATATTCGTCAGCAGGGACGCGTCGCTGGGTGAACGGGTCGCCGCACTGGGCACCACCATCGCCATGAACACGAAACAAAAACTTGGGTGGGGTATATAAATAACATAGAGTAAAAAAAATAATAACAACATGTCTCGTATAACTGATTTGATAAAGAAACAGCAGCACTCACCAACCGAGACATTGAATCTCTGATCGAACCATTACGAATCAAAAACTTCAGAGGAGTTTTCATGTCCGACTCGTTACCTTCAACCGTTAAAAGAAGAGAATGCGGAGTAGTCAACTTGAACGGTCAAGAAAATCCAGGCACGCATTGGATATGTTACTACAAAAATGATGATAAAGCATTCGTTTTCGATTCTTTCGGAGGCGTTCCACCTACAAATTTAGTTCATTATGTGAAAACAAACAAAACCTCTATATACTACAACGACGAACGCATTCAAAATTTCGGAGACGTGAACTGCGGTCATCTCTGTCTCTCCATGCTCACGTTTCTCTCTAAAATAAATAAGCCGCAGGTGGAAGATTTCCAGAAAGCATTGTGGAACCTTAAACAGCATCACGATGGGCGTGTTCCATCTCACGAGCGAATCTTCGATCTTCAAACTCACGCTGCACGACGACATCGTCTATCCTAAATCCATAGCTCTGCGTGCATTCTACAGCATGTACCTCATACCTAACGTCACGCATCACAACAACAAAATTAGCGTCGGGAGCGAACATATCGTCGTCACGCCAGGCCAATACAATCTTTCCACTTTGCAAGCTCAATTAAACAAAGGCACGTACCTTTCTCAAAATTCGGTCACGCACAGAGTGGAAATCGTATCGGCGACGGAGACCGTGGACCTGGGCACCATAGGAGAAATTTTTGGTTTCGAGAACGACACCAAACTCGAAGCTGGCATCAAGCACACGGCAGCAAACATTCCTAAATTCTTGGCCATCGAAACGTTGAACGTTCACTGCAACTTGGCGGAAGCCATGATCACGAAATCCTCGGACGGATTACTGGGAAGTCACAAGCAGACGGGAATCATAGCCACGTTCAAACCCAGTTCCGAATTCATGGAACCGATCATCTACACACCCTCTTCGCCGATCTATTTTCCAGTATGTCGCAACCGCATAGACGACATAGAGTTGGTGGTGACGAACGAGAAAAGAGAGGTGGTGGATTTCGCAGGTGCCACGACGACGGCCATCGTAGAGATCAACGTATAATAAATAACACACATAGTGAAAATGGAGCAAATCGAAAGTTACGAATTGCAATCTTTTCCTCCCAACCGTCGCACGTTCGCCAATCTCAACGAAGCGAACCGGGAGATCGAATACGACGTGGACGTAGGCGACGGGTTCGTTCATCCTCACAGAGAGGACCTCTACCTTCAATTCGACGTGGTGAAGAAGGAAAGCGGAGACGCGTTTCGGCCCAATGCCAATTTGAAACTCGTGGACAACTTCGTGCCTCACCTGTTCTCGCAGGTGGAGGTGAGAAAACACAACACCGTCATCGACAGAATCGATTATCCAGGCATCACGTCGACGGCAGTGGGAACATTGAAATTATCCAAAACGGACGCGGCATACTATCAGGCGGGAGGATTCGAAGCTAGGACGAAAATATCGACGAGAAGTCACACGGTGCTCTTTCCCATGCGTCTGCTGCCTGGTTTCTTCTCGGACTACAAGGAGATCATGTGGAAGGGAGGACTGAGGATCACGTTTCGAAGAGCGGCCAACGACAACGACGCACTGATGCGATACGCTACTTTGGGTCCGGACGGCACCACGCCGATAGCCAACACTTTACCCGAAGCAGCCAAGTGCGTCATCCGGAGCATGGAGTTGAGAATGCCGATCGTGGAATACGAAACGAACTACGCCCTCAAGTACAAAGCGGAGATCTTGAAAAGTCCACAGGTACCGATTCACTTTCACGGTTACCAGTGCTTGCAGAAGATAGCGTCCGGAAGTCACATGGAATTCGACGTCACGACGCAGTTCAACAACATACAGTTCGACATGCCAGATTTCGTCATTGTGCTCTTTCAGACAGGGCGCGATAACAACCAGGAAAAAGATTCCAGCAAATTCGACGACTGCAAAATCAAGAATGTTTATCTCAAGAACGGCAGGAACGAAGTGTTCCCGCGCGAGAATTACAACCTCGACATGACCAAAGATGATTACCTCAAACTTTACGAAGCTTACACCTCTTACAAGCGCGTGACCGAGGGAAGCGTGGACATTTACTACGCGCCCAGCGAATTCAAAGCACGGAGACCCATGTTCGTCATCAACACGACGAAGAGGAAGCAGGTGGTGGTCAACGATCGCACTAACATCAAGGTCGTGTGCGAGTTCCACGACGCGCTGCCCGAGGATACTCTGTGCAGCGTCATCCTGATCGCAAAGAAGTCCTTCGCGTACGACGTGAAGAACGAGAGGGTCACGGAGCAGTTTTAAAAAAAATCGTTAAAAAAATTGCCACATACTAAAAAAAATCAACATCCAACACATTTTAGGTTATATAAAAAATATGTGAAAAAACCTCAAAAATACTGAAATATTAAAACAAAACAGAGTCCCTTGTAGGTTAGTTCGGTGCGTAAAAGATCGTAAATAAAAAAATGATAGGTTAAGTTATATCACTTAGGATCGTAAAAAAATTAAAAAATCGTAAGAAAAAAAGATAGGTTAAGTTGTATCACGTAAGATCGTTATATACCTACCAAGTGTGAGTGGGGAAAAAGGGAAATTTTACTAAAACATCGCTAAACGCTAAAACATCGACAAAAAATTGTCAAAATATGTCAAAAACTGATATTCGATTGGTAAAAAACAGAGGCTACAAATGCATACCTACTAAGTGTGGCGTAGAAGAGCTTAATATACACTACTCAGCGTCATTATGTTTCATTTACGGTTCCGTTTATATAGTTTTTTTAACTTCCCAAAGCGACCATAAAATGCAGTTTTTTTGTTTACCCTATTAGGTTAAAAACTAAAAAGACTGGACCTAGACGCCTACAGTTGTCATGGGTCAAGTGTAATCTCTTAAGCGGCGAGCATTTATGCTAAGTGACAAAGACAATACTCGGCGGGCTATAACATGACGTAGAATAGTTTTTTCCCCTTTTCTGTGTAACGTAATGCTTTATATTTTTTTTCTTTGTTCTCAGATCCGTACATTTACTTTAAAGATAGCCAAGCAATGTTTTCTCATCAATTAACCCAGATTTGCTTCACCTTTGAATTTACATTTTTCCTCAGAGATACAAATGCGCACCCCCTCTATTTTGCCAACGGTTTTCAGACCGGTCAAGCCAAACTCCTAGGGTCACACCCGGGATGTTTATGTTTTGCTTTAAGCAATTTTCATTTGATTATTTTGTTATTATTTTTTTATATTTTTATTCTTTTTCTTTTATCACTTTTCTCCAACCTCCTTTTTTTCGATTGATGAAAATTGCTTTTATGATGACCTATACTAATTTTCCTATGGGAGGACAGAGGACACCGAGACTCGACCAACACACTAAACCCAACCTCTCTACGACTACATCTTCGAAAGTTATGAGTGATCAAAGTTTTGGAGGGTGTGCACAAACACCCCTTACCTTTGAACTCAGGACCACCAAACTTGGCATACATACTCTACATCCCCAAAATCGACAAGGTGTGGTATTTGGGGAGATTTTTCGATTGATTTTTTCGCTATCTCTCACCGTTTTCTAGCTTTCTGCAATTTTTAACGCTTTACTTGGAAAATTTTCGACAGAGGGGCCAACCATGATAACCTATGTTCATTTTGTTAGAAGACAATGCTCTACTATGATCCTTTCCAAAAAATATATATATATTTTTCACAATTGGCCCACCCTAAAACACCAAACTTGCTATGCATACTGTACATCACCAAAATCGACAAGGGCGTCAACGGGGTAGATTTTTCTATTTATTTCTTTGCTATATCTTACCGTTTTCGAGATATTTGCAATTTTTAACGCTGGACTTGTAAAATTTTCAGAGTCTACGTTATTTTTTTTAATTTGCTATCGGGGAGCATGCCAATGTAACTTTTGAAGTAACGAACGACCCTTGACCTCCAAAATTTCGTACCCTCATCACCAAAATCGACAAGGGGGTCAATGGGGGAGACTTTTTAGCTTTATCTCTTACGGTTTTCAAGATATTCGCTGGACTTGTAAAATTTTGAGAGGTTGTGCGTTCCCCTCACAAATTTTGATGCGTTAGAAATGTTCCGTCACCCTTTCGTTCTTCACATCTTGGACGAAGGGCTTCTCGCCGACCAGGATGACGCTGCATACGGTGTCGTCGGGCAGTGCATTGTGAAATTCGCACACGACCTTGATGTTGGTGAGATCGTTGACAACCACCTGCTTCCTCTTCGACGTATTGATGACGAACATGGGTCTGTGCCTCTTGAATTCGCTTGGATTGTAGTACATGTCCACTTTTCCGTCGGTCACTCTCTTGTAATCGGAGTACACTTCGTCCAATTTGAGAGAATCGTCGTCGAGGTTGTAATTCTAGTGCGTTCCTGCCGTTCTTGAGATAAATGTTTTTGATCTTGCGGTCGTCGAACTTGCTGGAATCTTTTTCCTGATCGTTATTGCGTCTGGTCTGAAAGAGCACTACGAAGAAATCTGGCATGTCGAACTGTATGTTGTTTAATTGCGTCGTGACGTTGAATTCGTAATGATTGCCGGAAGCGAGTTTCTGCACGCACTGGTAAGTGTAAAAATGAATGTGTACTTGCGAACTTTTCAAAATGTCCGCTTTGTGCTTGAGAGCGTAGTTGGTTTCGTATTCCACCAACGAAATTCTCAGCTCCATGCTGCGGATGATGCATTTTGCTGCTTCGGGCAGAGTGTTTGGTAATACTGTGATCCCGTCCGGACTCAAGTTGCTGTATCGCATCAAAACGTTGTTGTCGTTCGAGGCTCTGCGAAAGGTGATTCTCAGTCCTCCCTTCCAAATGATCTTATTGTTGTCCGAGAAGAAACCTGGAAGCAGACTCATGGGAAAGAGCACAGTGTGACTTTTCGTCGATATTTTTGTTCCCGCTTCGAATGCTCCCACCTGGTAGTATGCTGCATCTGTTTTGGATAATTTCAATGTTCCCGCCACCGTGGAAGTGATGTCTGGATAATCGATTCTGTCGATGACCGTTCCGTGTTTCCTGACTTCGACATGCGAGAATAGGTGAGGAACGAAGTTGTCTACGAATTTTAAATTTGCTGCGGCTGGGAATGCGTCTCCGCTATCTTTTTTCACCACGTCGAATGGAACGTAATTGTCCGGTCTGTGAGGATGAACGAATCCGTCGCCTACGTCCACATCGTACACGATTTCCCGGTTCGTTTCGTTGAGATTGGCGAACGTGCGACGGTTGGGAGGGAAAGATTGCAACTTGTAATTTTCAGTCTGTTCATGATCTATGAGTAGTGGTTGTGGGCGGATTCAACGCCCTCTTGTGAGGAGCTGAGTGAGGAGCTCGCCTTAATGGATTTCTCTCGTAAGGCATGAGCTCTATTTGATGGTGCAGTGTTGCCAGCTCCTCACTCGAAAAAAATCACCAAGGTTTTTGGGGTAATCTAACCTAAAGCAAGGAGTTGGCAACTTTTTTCTTGCATAGTTGCCAGCTTCTCACTCGAAAAAATCACCAAGGTTTTTGGGGTAACCTAACCTAACCTAAAGCAAGGAGCTGGCAATTTTTTTCGAGTATGATGTTGGCAACACTACACCCGAAACTAAAGCTCGGTGGGGCTTGCTTTAATGGTTTGCTCTTGTAAGGCATAACCCCCCCTCTTCTTCCCTATTTTCGGACACAGTATTACCAACATTTTACTCGAAAAAATCGCCAAGGTTTTTGGTCTAACCTAGCCTCAAGCAAGGTTGCCAGCTTCTTGCTTGAGGCTTGTTTTACAGTGCATAAAGCAAGGTTGCCAACCTACTGGTACTTTTGCCATGGCTTTTTTTACAAAAAAAAGAGAGGAGAGAGAGAGGGGGAAGAGTTAAACAGCCGACAGCCTACCTACAGCTTTTTTTGTCTAACCTAGCCTAAAGCAAGAAGCTGGCAATTTTGCTTGAGGTTTGTTTTACAGTGCATAAAGCAATTTTTGCCAACCTACATATACTAAACAAGGAGACTCGGCACTGCCGTAAAAGAGAGAGATGGATGGATGGGAACACTACACGGGTTCAACGTCATCAAGTAAAAATCGCCTTAATGGTTTTTTCTTGTAAGGCATGATTTTTATTTTCTCGCAGTGTTAACAACTCCTACCTATATTTTTTTTTAGTTGGCAAAAGCTAGAGAGAGAGAAAAACTTATAGCTGGGAACAGTAATAAGCGAATGCGCCATATCGTAATTTTCCAATTTTGTATATCGTAACTTTTGTAAACCTCTCTCTCTCGGGGAACGACGTGCCACGCACACACACACACACACACGCACACACACACACGCACGCACACGCGTGCGCGGCCAAAATTTTTGAATTTACGGCTGGAAAAATGTTTTTCTATGACATGTTTTCGTTCGAGGCAAATTCGTAGGTAAATATTGTTAAATAAATATTAATATTGTAAATATATATATTGTATTTAGTTTTTTGGTATCGAAAAGCGACTGTCATATTGTATTTGAAAAAATATTATGCTTTTGCTTGTGGATATCTAGAAAAACAACAATTTCGTTCCCTCTCCCTCTCTGTATTTTACACGGAAAGCATTTCCTGTCTACTAGAAAGAGTTGCCAACACACGCACACTATTGTAAGAGAGATGGATGACTGGGCGGGGCGGCATTTCTGGCTATTCACAGTGGCGGATGTATTTTCTGTTTTTTTAAAAGCTAATAATAATAATGTTGACGCCACCAGGCATAGTTGCGAAGTGCATGTGGCTGAAATCTTGGATTTCTATTGGGTCCACGTTGCGTTGGCTAACATATTATTTTTGATGTTATTAGAAAACCGTATAAAACTTAAAGCGCTGGTGTAGAAAGTTGTGTTTTATTTTCAGCGTTAGTGAAAAGCATTTCTGCAGAATTTCTAAAAGTAAGTAACTTTGTTTCTTAGCTTGCATGAGTTGGTTTTGATTTATAAGTATTGCACTGCTTTTGTGAAAGAAAATATACTCACAAAACATGCAAAAGGAGAGAGAATATAGAAGGTGTTTCATGTCTCTCTCTGTTTTTATATATTTGAAGCATGCATCTTGGTAGCTGGAATAACTTTTTTCTTCCGTGTGCTGTTGTTGGTAGGTAGGAAATATGTGTGCGGGGCATATTTCAAAAAAATAAATGTGTTAAATTGTTAGAGGAAGACAGGAAAAATAGATGAGAGTTACGTGTTTTTGATATCTAATGGAACTACTGATTGATTGATTGAGTTGGCGTTTTTTTTAAGTCTATTTTATGCACAGTAAAATTAATCTGGACCGGACCTACAGTTTCAAGAACCACTTATGCGGGTATCGAACTCTTGATTACAAGACAACGATGTTATCGCTACGTTATCGTAGAGGCTAGTGGAAGTACTGATTGATTTGATGTTTTAAGTCTATTTTATGCACAGTAAGGTTAATCTGGACTGGGCCTACAGTTTCAAGAACCACTTGTGTGGGTATCGAACCCTTGATTACAAGGCTATCGCTGTGCTAACGCAAAGGCTAGTGGAAGTACTGATTGATTTGATGTTTTAAGTCTATTTTGTGCACAGTAAAACTAATCGGGACTGGACCTACAGTTTCAAGAACCACTTGTGCGGGTATCGAACCCTTGAATACAAGCCTACCGCTGCGCCATCGCAAAGGCTAGTGGAAGTACATGGTTATTCGAATCTTATTTATTTAAAATATTTAGTTTTTTTTATGCACGCTTAATGATTTTAAACCTAAAATTAAATAAAATCCGGCAATTATATCCAATTATACTTTTGGCTACAGCGAGCATTTGCAAAAAAAAAAAAAATAGCTTGAGATTTTTTTACCACGTAAACAAAATAGCTGACATGCCAAATATGAACAGGCTATATAGATTTGAGAGAGAGATGGATAAAAAAAGTTAATTAAAATTTAATTTCATGATTGCAACACGGAACTTAATGATTGATTTAGTTTATTTTATTTTACGTTTTGTACCTCTTGGCTAATTTGCGAAGATTGGGGATGAGTGATGAAATAGACATTCACAAACAACCAAGCCCGACCAGGATTCGAACCCGGGACCCTTGGCGTCGCAGCGCAATATGCTAACCACTCGGCCACAGGGTCGGGCAAGTGTTGGTATATACATAGATCAAAGTTACACGGTTCTAGGCCCCATAGGAGCCGAGAAAATCAATGTCTTGGAAAACGTCTTAAGACAAATATCTTAATCTTTAAGAAAGTCGACTTCCGGTATCTCAAGATGTTACTTCCGGTTTGTCAAGAAAATTTTCTTAAGACAAAAATCTTAAGACGTTTTCCAAGATATTGATTTTCTCGGCTCCTAATTGAGCTAGGATGATGATTTTAGGTTTGTTGGATAGGATTCGACGAGAACTATTCGACTAGCAAATAAAATCGATTCCACCCCCTCAAGTTTCGGAAATACAGACAATTTTTTATTTTTTTGAGAAACTTGATTTGCCGGCTTAGTTTTTACTCTAATTCGAAAATTTTAATAGTATTCGATACAAAATTAGAAGTACTCTACAACTTATTGGAGGGATGATGACTACTGCCTGCTGTTTTCGAGTTATTTTGGATTAAAATTTCAAGATGTAATTTCTGAGATGTTTTGTAATTCATCAACTATGGGTTGTAGGAAAACGATTCTTGCTCTATCTGCTATCGCTCGACGAATACTATAAACATAAATAATGCTTATGGTTTGATGTTTAAAATAGCGAGCGGAAAATAACTATGTTTTCTGAAATTATGATTTATACTTCATACGCCAAGAGGGCTGAGGGTTAGAAAAAAAAGATTGTTTGGTAGAATTATGCACACATAATATTTTTGTGTTTTCTATACACAAGCTTAATTATTTTTTTTCAATTATTTACAGGATTTATTAAGAAGCAAGAAGTAGCATAAATAACACACTCCCATCAAACCCAACACTATTGTGAATTATTGCACAGTATTTATTTTGTGGCACTCCACTATATATATATAATAACATACCCACAAATATTTTCAACAAGAAGCAATCTGAGAAAAGTTGCCCTGTGTGCAAGATAACCATATCAAGCCAAAATTTTGCAAGACATTGTCGTACCTGCGCACCTGGTAAGCGTGTAACCGCTAAAAAATCATGTCCCAGGTGCGGTATACATATTACTATTAATAATTTAAAGAGACATATAACATCATGCAAAATTGTCGTCGGAGCACCTGTTCCACAACCGTCGACCAGCTCGACCAAGAGGAAAGCGGAAGCCGACTCGCCACCATCCGCCAAACGCGTCAAGCCTGTGGCGAAAGCTAACCAGTCTGCTTTCGAGCGGTTGTTAGAGGATTTTGTCATCACTTCGGAGGGCTCATGCGACGTGCGTAGCTTTTTGGAGAACGTGCAAGCCGAAATTATTTCCATCCTCGGCGATGCACTGGCTACGCACTCCACCAAATTCTACGCATCGCTACGTTGCCAGTACAAGAAGCCGTCTGACGAAATTTACAGCTTCTGCCACAACACCAAGGCGAAAACGCTGCATCTGGCGGATGTCGACAACCTCGAGGCCATCTACAACCAGTTTGCCGATGAGCTGGTGGCAAAACAGGAGGAACATCAAGCTAAAGGCTCGGGGGGTTCGCTGTGTGGCGAGCCTCACGAACTGTGCGTCAAACTTTGTAAGTTCGTGCCTCTCTCCGCCTCCAGCTACGTCCCCTTACCATCTGCCATTGTGGATAAGAAGGCCGTCCTGAACATTCAGAACAGTGACGCCAAGTGCTTTCTCTGGTCGGTGCTTGCAGCGTTGCACCCTGTCCACTGGAAAAACCATCCACACCGAGTTAACCACTACATACCCTACGAGCCAGAGCTGGAAGATGCGATGGCTGGGATCGACTACCCGGTGGCGCTTTCGGACATTCGAAAGTTTGAGGTTCGTGCGCGGTTGGCCATCAACGTTTACGGTCTCACTGACGAAAATGCGGTGTACCCCATCAGGGTGAGCGACGTAAACGTTGATGGTGCGCAGGAAATCCATCTCCTACTTATCAAGAACGAGACCCATCACCACTACACCCTCATCCGTTCCCTCTCCCGGTTGGTGTCAAGTCAAAAAAGCAAGCATCGTGATAGCATAGAAGTTTGTCGAAGGTGCTTGTCAACTTTTGACAATCGAGAACAGCAGGATTATCAGCGCATCAGAGGTCCCAACATCGCTGCCGAGAAGCTCGCTCGCCACAAGATCTACTGCAATGCCAACGAGCCGGGTGTGGCAGTCTTGCCCAAACCTGGCACCGTGGAGCGTTTCCGCATGCACGGTGCTATGGTGGAGCACCCCGCTATCATCATCGCAGATTTCGAGGCCTTCCTAAAACCCCTGTCCACTTGCGATCCCGATCCCGAAGTTTCCTCTACCACCCCTTACCAACTCCACGAGGCATCCAGTTTCGCATACGTTGTGGTGCGACGTGACCAGCACATCGCCCCCGAGCCCTACGTGTACCGTGGTCCCGACGCAGCCAAACACTTCCTCGAGAGGATGGTTGTCGAGGCCAACGAGATAGGGAAGGTACTGTTGGCCCCCAAGTCTATGCTCCCACTGTCTCCCGACGATCAGCGTAGACACGACGAAGCCATCGCCTGCCCTGTCTGCGTCAAGGAGTACACCGCCAACAACCGTAAAGTCCAACACCACGATCACTTTAACGGTAGGTACGTTGGTCCTTGGTGCAACGGATGCAACCTCATGGCGCGGGACCCGCACTTCATCCCTGTGTTTTTTCACAATGGCTCGGGATACGACTTCCACCACCTCGTCAAGCATCTTGCGTACGACAACGAGGGAATCAGCGTCCTGGCGCAGAACGAGAAGCGTTACATTAGCTTGAGCAAGTGGGTTCGAATCCCAGAATTATGCTCTACCGTCGAGCTTCGCTTCCTCGACTCCCTGAGGTTCCTCCCGGCCAGCCTCGATGCTCTCGCAGGGAAGCTTAGCGACGAGCAAATGCTCATCACCTCCGGAAACTTTCCGAACTTGGACGCCGGCCTCTTCAAGCGTAAGGGGGTCTATCCCTACGAATACATCACAGACCCTTCCAAGTTCGCAGAGACGTCGCTACCTCCCCAGGCGAAGTTCTACAGCAAGCTGCGAGGCTCGGGCATCACCGACGAGGAATATCACCACGCCCAGTCCATGTGGCGCGAGCTGGGTTGTCGAACTCTCGGGGACTACCACGACGCCTACCTCAGACTTGATGTGACGCTCCTCGCCGACGTGTTCCAGACGTTCCGTGCAACTGCGAAGACCATCTACAAGCTGGACCCTGCATACTTCTACAGTCTTCCTGGACTGGCATGGTCGGCCATGTTTCTGGTGACGAAGATCGAGCTGGAGCTTCTTTCGGACGTGGACATGATGCTGTTTGTAGAACGTGCCGTGCGGGGTGGAATGGTCCAGGTGTCGCAGCGACACTCGCACGTCAACAATCACCACATGTCCACCGGTTACGACCCCTCACAACCGTCCAGCTACATCATGTACACGGACGTCAATAACCTCTACGGACACTCCATGATGCAGCCACTCCCCTTTAGAGGCTTCGAGTGGGCTGACCCTTCCAACTTCGACGTCGAAAGCTTCGACGATTCAAAACATGGGTTCTTCGCCGAGGTGGACCTTGAGTTCTCCGAGAAGCTGCAGGATTTGTTCTGCGATCTTCCCCCTGCACCCGAGTTCAAGTGTCCACCCGATTCCAACCAGAAGAAGCTCGTCATGGATTTCGAGTCCAAAGAGCGTTATGTCCTGCACTACCAAAACCTCCGGTGGTTGATGAAGCAAGGGGTTACCGTCCGCACAGTACATCGAGTTTTGATGTTCGAGCATTCTCCATGGTTGAAGCCATACATCGAGCTCAACACCGAACATCGCACAGTCGCCACTTCTGATTTTGATCGCGATTTCTTCAAGTTAATGAATAATGCGGTGTTTGGCAAAACTATGGAGAATGTACGGAATCGCATGGACATAAAATTGGTAACAAGGAAAGCACAATGTCGCAGGCTCGTAGCAAACCCATTATTTAAATCGAGGACCATTTATAATGAGCAGCTTGCTCTGGTGCATATGAGGAAGAGTGAGGTGAGGCTCAACAAGCCAATTTATGTTGGTGCCTCAGTATTAGACCTGAGCAAGCTGCACATGTTCGAGACGTACTACGACATATTACGTCCACATTACAGCCACAACATCTCGCTTCTCTACACGGACACGGACAGCTTGGTGTACCACGTCCACTCAGCCGATGCATACAGGGATATAGTCACGGCACCAGCTTTGGTTAACCTCTTCGACACCTCGGGCTATCCCCAGCCGAACCAGTACGGCATCCTGCCCCGAAACAAAAAAGTACCTGGAAAACTCAAAGACGAGAAGGACGGTGATGTAATTCTCGAGTTTGCGGGTCTTCACGCCAAGGCCTATGCCATCAAAGCCGAGGGCAGCGTTACCAAGAAGGCCAAGGGTGTCGGCAGACAGGTGGTTCGGGAGCATCTCGCATTCGAGGACTTTGTCGATTGCCTCAAGACCAGGTCGTCGGTTCTAAGAGAAGAACAGCGCATCCAGAGCGTCGACCATGTGTTGACCACAAACAAAGTTAGAAAAATTGCGCTGGATCCCAACGACGACAAGAGGTGCGTCCTCGAGTGTGGTATTCACACATTGCCGTGGGGGCACTATCGCTTAGCAGAAAGCAAAACCTGCAACATATGTCCATCTTCAACAGAAGATTCATAAAAACAAAACAAAAACAAAAAAAACACTTTGACTGTCATTACAAAAAAAACTTTGACCGTATTCTTAAATAACCAGCATGCCTATGAATTTGTTCGGTTTCAAAAAACAGATCATTATGGAAACCATACCAGATCAAGAAGTCTTACCTTCCGTGTTATCTAAACTCAACGGTCTGTTGATCATTCACCTCAACAGCATTTGGACGAAACTGAATGACGATGTGGGCAAGATGTTTTATGTTTTTAATAACAATTTATATTTCTACGAAATTCCGATCGACGGGAAACTTCAAATCACCGTGAATCCGGAAAACGCAGGCGAAATCAAAATTTCTACCGGCAAGAATATTTTTCGAATCAAGCACGACAAGATGCTTTCTAACATTACGTACGATGTTTCTGCAGGAGATTATCTTTACGTGGAACTCCTCGGAGATTACGACAAACTTATTCCTCTCTTCGTAGAATTACGAATCGTCTATCCTATTATAAATAACCGTTAACCAAAGATGCCTAACGACATATTCGGCAACACCAAGCGTGTAGACCACGCAGAAGAGATTCTCATGTTGGACATTCGAGTTAAGAAGTTGAGGACCGATTTGATCGCTTTGCAGGAAACCTTAAACAAAAGTTTAGAGTCGGAAATCGCTACGCTCCAAACGCAATGTCTCGACCCCATTCTGAAAATCGATTCCGAACTGAAAACGCTGATAAAAAATTATGTCGACGTACCTTCTTACGACAGCGTTCAAAATATACAGTTGAGCGTGGATTCGCTTCAAAATGATTTGGCCAAATTAAAGCAATTTCAATCGAAAAATGAAGATTTGGAAAAATTGAAACTCGAAATCGAAGAACGAACTTCCGCAATAGAAAATAATTTCTCTGAACTTCAAACCGTCGTGAGCGATATAGACGCAGAACGCTTGCATGTCGTCGTTTCCAAATTTCAAGAAGAATTCACCAGCACGTTGGAAGAAATTAAATCCAAGTTGCAGACTTTGGAAGATACCATGACGAACCTACCATCGTCGGACGAACTGCAGGTCATCGGTAAAAGCGTCGCGAACATAAAAAATCAATTGGAGGCCTATCAAGATTTCGAACACATTCAAACCACCATCGCTACGCTTCAGGCGTCCTTGGAATTGATCAACGAAGAAATTAAAAATATTCACGCTGAAGCGAGAGCCTTGACGAGCATTCAAGACACGTTGAGCACGGTTCAGCAGAAGATCGAATATTTAGAAAATTTGAACGTCGAAACGAATCTCGCTCATTTTCATCACGTACTCGACAACATACAGGGTGACTTGGAATCGTTACGGACGAGCGTGCCTTCAGTAGGTGTAACCGTACGTTCTGGCGACGTCCTTTGACCTACTTTTTATTTTACGACGTTTTACGCACTAAACTAACCTACAATGAGAGAAAAATGGACAGAAAAAGCCCTGGCATCACCTTTTAAGCTATTTTTTTACCTTTTACAAAAAAAGAGAGAGGAGAGAGAGAGTGAGAGAGGGGGACGAGTTAAACAACCGACAGTGCTGCCAATTTTCTCGCAGTGTTGCCAACATCTTACTCGAAAAATCCATTAAGGTTTTTGTTTTACGCACTAAACTAACCTACAATGAGAGAAAAATGGACAGAAAAAAGCTCTGGCATTATTTTTTAAGCTATTTTTAATGCTAACTTGTTTTTTGACCTACTTTTCGAGTAGATGTATATAGACAGTTGAGAAACCTCTTGTGAGGAGCTGAAGTGAGGAGCAGTGTTGCCAGCTGCTTACTCGAAAAAATCACCAAGGTTTTTGTTTTTGGGTCTAACCTAACCTAAAGCAAGGAGCTGGCAACGTTGCTTGAGGTATTTTCTCGCAGTGTTGCCAACTTTTCACTCGAAAAAATCACCAAGGTTTTTTTTTTGGATCTAACCTAGCCTAAAGCAAGGAGGTGGCAACCTTGCTTGAGGTTTGCCTTACAGTGCATAAAGCAAGGTTGCCAACCCGCTGGTACTTTGCCATAGCCTTTTACAAGAAAAAAAAAAGAGAAAGGGGAGAGTTAAACAACCGACGGCTTACCCACAGTTTTTTTTTGCTCTAACCTAAAGCAAGGAGCTGGCAACTTTGCTTGTGCAATCAACCCGGTTGACCGCCCCTCAAGTAAAAATCAGCGTTGCCAACTCCTCACTCGAAAAAAAATCACCAAGATTTTTGTTTTTGTGTCTAAACTAACCTAAAGCAAGGAGCTGGCAATTTTGCTTGTGCAATCAACCCGGTTGACCGCCCTCAAGTAAAAATCAGCGTTGCCAACTCCTCACTCGAAAAAAAATCACCAAGATTTTTTTTGGTCTAATTTAATTTAAAGCAAGGAGGTGGCAACTTGCTTGAGGCTTGCCTTACAGCGCATAAAGCAATTTTTGCCAACCTGCACACACTGGGCAAGGAGAGCCGGCACTGCCGTAAAAGAGAGAGAGAGATGGGTGGACGGCAACGCAGTATGTGTGTGAGTGTGTGCGTATAATATGTAGCATTATTAACTAGAGTGTGTTGGCAATTTACTTACAACTAAAAAAAAATAGAGATGCCAACGTTGGTGTAAGATGAAGAGAGAGAGAGAGAGACCCGCGGCTGGCAACAGTAATAAGCGAATGCGCCATATCGTAATTTTCCAACTCCGTATATCGTGATTTTTTGTAAACCTCTCTCGGGGGAACGATGTGGCACACGCACGCGCGCGCGCGCCTGTATTGTGACGCAAGCAAACAAACAAAATAATAATTGTTGTCTTTTAGGATACCTGGCCCCTGTAACCTCGCGAGGGTGCGTGGTGCCCAACACAGTTCTAATGGCCGCGGCTAACAAAGTCGTGCCTCTGTAGAGTTTCACGTGTTTTTTTTTAACCCCCCCCCCATGACTCCCTACAGAGGACCTCCGTGTGTAATGTGTGTGTTTTATGATTGAAGAGAAGAAAAAATTTTGGTTAAGAATAGAAAGTGTAAGAAGTAAAAAAGTTTCCGTAGGGTGCTGCATCTGAAAGAAAAAAAATATCCTCAAAATAGTGTACATAATATGATAGAAAAATATAAAAAAACGTGAATGCAAAAATTAGTGTGAATGATTGTTTTTTTTTTGAAAAAAACGATAGAAAAATATAAAAAAGTGTGAATGATTGTTTTTCTTTAAAAAAACAATAGAAAAATATTAAAAAAATGTGAATGCAAAAATTAGTGAGAATGATTGTTTTTTTTAAAAAAAAGTGGTGCAAGAAATAATACATATTTTTTTGATGAAGAAGTCTAATGGTGCGAGCAGGTTTCTTCCTCGTCATGGCACCCCCATTCTCGGGTGTGGATGTTGCAGTCGAGTAGCCTCAATTTGGTGTCGTGGGGATCAAGCGCCACTTTGTTGATTGTGGATGTACGCAACTGGTCGATGGTGCTCGTGATCCGATGTTCGGTCATGCGTTTGATTTTTTTGTCGAACAAGCACGACTTGTAATCTTCTACGGTCAGTTTGTTTGTGCTCGAACGCCCCACCCCTTTTGCTTTTTTTATTTCGGTCTCGTCCTGGATTTTCACGGCGTACATTTTCGCTCGAAGACCAGCAAACTCTGTGATGATGCGGCCGTTGACTTCATCCTTCATCTCCCCGATTGTCATTTTCTGGCTGTTGTCGAAGAGAGCGTGATCTTTCAGATAATTGGAGAAGTCGAAATGGTGGCTCATGCTTTTTAGATCTTCGTATAGATCATCGGTGTGGATGTTGTACACGAAGCTGTCCGTGTCGGTGTACGCCACCTCGATCGCCTCTCCATAGCGTGGTTTCATGATGTCGTAGTGAAACTTGTACATGGCCAGCTTCGACAACTCGAGGATTGCGACTCCCACGGCGATTGGTTTGTTGAATGTTATGTGGCGGAGAGCACGTTCGATCAATACCAACGTGTCGCTCAGTATCGTGAAGTTCTTGTACGTGGGCTGAGCGACGAGCTTGTTTATTTTCTTCGGGTCGGAGACCAAGTTGATATTTCTTCTTTTCCTCGCATCTTCCATGCTCTTGCCGTAGATGCTGTTGTTCATCAATTTGTATAGGTCTTTGTCTGCGGAAGAAGAAGCTGATGCTCGACGTTGAGTGTTGCCCTCGATATAGGGTGCTAGCCACCTGGTCTGTCTAAACTTCAATCCCGAGTGCACGCGCTTCAAAACCAATCCATGCTGGAGGTAGAATTGTAGGAGACGATAATGCGCCACGTAATTCTTTTTACTCTTGAAGGTGAGCATCAGCTTTTTCTCCGGAGCCGTTTCCATTACAGGTGCCATCGCAAATCCATGGTGTTCTCGATGAAGCGATGTAGGATATTCCAAATCTACTTTCAGGAAACATCCATTTTCATGATCTTCGCTCCATTCCAGACAATCTTGAAGTTCCTGCTCGCTCATCCATTCGTATTCTCCGATGGGCAGAGGCTCGGACATGGCATAACCATACAGGTTGTTCATGTCCCAGTATGCCAAGAAGTTTGTCGGTTTCCCTGCATCGAAATCGGCGACATATCGATTGTTGGCCTTGACGTATCGAAGGGGACACTGGACGATTCCACCACGTTTTGCCTCTTCGACAAACAAAAGTTGATTGACGTTCTTGATGAGTTCTATCTTCACCTTTGTGGATTTTAACATCGCCTGCCAAGAATAACCCGGTGTGGTGTAGCTGAAAGCGGGGTCCAAACCATATGCTGCCATTCCTCTCGAGCGATGGAGATGAAAACGGTCGCTCAATAGCGTAACATCCAGTTTCAGATACAGATCGTGATAGTCGGCCATGGTTTGACAAGAGAATGTAGACCAGACGAGGTGAGCATGATGGTAGTCTTCTTCGGTGCAACAGGTGTCGCTAAGACGACTGTAGAATGCTTCTCTCGGTGGTAACGATGTTTCTGAGAATTTGGAAGCATCCGTCATATATTCATACGGGTAAACACCCTTGCGTCTCAACAGTGCTAAATGTTGGTCGCCAAAACATTTCCTGGTGGCGACCAAATCATCGTCGGTGAGTTGAGACGCGAGTGTCGCCAAACTCGAAGACAGAAAATTGTAGGAGTCCAAGAAGCGAATTTCTACGTGATTGCCATTTCCAACGTCGACCTTCTTGCCGAATGAAATGAATTTCTCGTTGGTGCGAGCTATGACGCTAATGGGTTGAGCGTCGCATCCCATCTCCTTTATGAAGATTTTGGCGTCGTAGCCCTCCAAATTGTGAATGAATACAGGAATAAAATTTGGTTTCTTGATTTGTAGATTACAGTTGTTACACAGGGGGGCCATATATTTTCCCGTGTGATGATTGTGGTGGCGAACTTTGACATTTTCGAGGGTGAAGTTACATTCGCACGCATCACACTGAGAGGCAAGGTCGTATGCTTCCTTCTCTTCCTGGGTAAGAGGCTCCATTGCTTTGTCTTCTCTTAGTAGAGGAGCGAATTGTATGGCCATCTGTTTCAAGGTTTGAACAAATTTTTGTGGAGCATTATTGCCGCGATATAAAATAACATTGCCTGTGTTGTTGACCATCAATCCAAAAGCGCAGGCTTCGTGATGTAGAATTTCGGTGGTGCTCGATGCGCTGGGATTCGGTTCGCATGTGGCGAGTGGAAGTTGGAAACTTTCAAAGTCGGCGCATATCACCACGGGATGCCAGAGTAACGCCTTGTCGTTGGAAAATGTCATGTCTCGAGAGGGCATTTTGATAGTCGTAGCCGAATGTTTACTGCACATTTCATGATGATCTCGGAGTTCTTCATCAGCATTCTTTTTTCCTTGACCGTAGAATATACTCAGGCATCTGTCGCATACTCGAATTTTATGGTGATTTGTGGTAATTTGACTTCTTATTAATTTTGGAAGATTCTGAATTAGACAGTAATGATAATTATCATCATCTTCGATCAGGAGTAATCTGATGACACGATTACTTTTAATGTTGCTATGTCTGAGAACGTAGATGGTGTTGTTTTTGTCTAATCCGAAGATGTGTACTGCTATATTTTCGTTTTTATCTGTCTTGTACTGTGCCTCAAATTTACTAATGTCTCGTAGATTTACAGGATAATTAATACCAGCCATAGGTTTTTCAAATTCTGAGAGATATTCTGGCTTGTTGTAGTGGTATAAACGATGTTTGTCATTATTGGCTGGGTGATGATCGGCAATGATGCACCACAAAAATCATCTGTTATCTTTATTTTGAATGTTGATGATGGCTTTCTTATTGGTTATTTTCCGAGGCAATTTGATGTAGCTGGATGCTCCCATCGGGTTGTATCGTGCCACCTTCAAAGTTAAAGTGTGAGGCGAACCGCAAAGTGTCCAACCCGATCCACGTTTTTGGAAAGTCTCGTGCTTGTTCAACAAAGCGTCAAACATCTGGTTGCAAATGGCATCCACCTCATCGACGTCGGCGGCGTGGAGGCTCTTTACACCAGTGTAATGATGGAAAGTTTCTCGCTCTTTTTTCATGTTTTCGTAAATGACGGAAACGATGAGGTGGATTTTCAACGAGCATTGCAGCAAAGCTTCGGTGATAGACGAAATTAACTTGGTTTTGACCGAATGAAAAAAGTTGTTTAGATCAGATGTTTCTTCAGATTGGAAAGTCTCCTTGGTTAAAATATTTCTAATATTTTCGCCGGCACTTTTCTGCTTTTTTCGTGGCGCTTGATCGTCAACATCGAGCTCTCTCTTACTTGATCCTTCCCCATGCACATTCTTCCGATGTCTACTCAAGTTAGAAATAGATATATATATCCCACATTGGTCGCATGCACGTTTCGCTCCCTTCTTCTCCATTTTTTGCTAAGAAAAAAAGAGATGAAGTTGCTAAATTGCACTCATTTTTTGTGGTGTTATTTATATTAGATATGTTCTCAATTTTTTCTTAAATAACCAACATGAATCTTTTTGGTTTTTGAAAACAAACCAACATGGAGGCTGTACACCGCACGACGACAGATCATGAATTTCTACCTTCCGTATTAACTAAACTCAACGGTCTGTTGATTATTCACCTCAACAGCATTTGGACGAAATTGGATGATGATGTGGGCAAGATGTTTTATGTTTTTAATAACAATTTACATTTCTACGAAATTCCGATCGGTGGGAAACTTCAAATCACCGTGAATCCGGAGAACGTAGGCGAAATCAAAATATCTAGTGGCAAGAACATTTTTCAAATCAAGCACGACAAAATGCTTTCTAACATTACGTACGATGTTTCTGCAGGAGATTACCTTTACATGGAACTCCTCGGAGATTACGATAAACTCATTCCTCTCTTCGTAGAATTACGTATCGTCTATCCTATTATAAATAACCGTTAACCAAAAATGCCTAACGACATTTTCGGCAACACCAAGCGTGTAGACCACGCAGAAGAGATTCTCATGTTGGACGTCCGAATTAAAAAGTTGAGGAGGGATTTGATCGCTTTGCAGGAAACCTTAAACAAAAGTTTAGAGTCGGAAATCGCTACGCTCCAAACGCAATGTCTCGACCCCATTCTAAAAATCGATTCCGAACTGAAAACGCTCATAAAAAATTATGTCGACGTACCTTCTTACGACAACGTTCAAAATATACAGTTGAGCGTGGATTCGCTTCAAAATGATTTGGCCAAATTACAGCAATTTCAAGCGAAAAATGAAGATTTGGAAAAATTGAAACTCGAAATCGAAGAACGAACTTCCGCAATCGAAAAAAATTTCTCTGAACTTCAAACCGTCGTGAAGGATATTGATGTAGAACGCTTGCACGTCGTCGTTTCCAAATTACAAGAAGAATTCACCAGCACGTTGGAAGAAATTAAATCCAAGTTACAGACTTTGGAAGATACCATGACGAACCTACCATCGTCGGACGAACTGCAGGTCATCGGCAAGAGCGTTGCGAACATAAAAATTCAATTGGAGGCTTATCAAGATTTTGAACACATTCAAACCACCATCGCTACGCTTCAGGCGTCTCTGGAGTTGATCAACGAAGAAATTAAAAATATTCACGCTGAAGCGAGAGCGTTGACGAGCATTCAGGACACGTTAATCACGGTTCAGCAGAAGATCGAATATTTAGAAAATTTGAACGTCGAATCCAATCTTGCTCATTTTCATCACGTACTCGACAACATACAGGGTGACTTGGAATCGTTACGGACGAGCATGCCTTCGAGCGAAGATTTGGAAAAATTGAAAACGGCGGTGACGGCACTATCCGAATCGAGCGACATCAAAAGTTCGTTGAGCGATCTCGAGAGTAAAGTGGCCAATCTCCCCACCTCCAAAGAATTGCACACTTTGAAAAGAAACATATCACGTATGCTGAAACGACTGGAAACGGAAACGGCGAACGTGGAACAGATTCGAGACGAAATCAGTTCGCTGGTGTCGACGCTGCCCACTTTGCAGAGCGTCGCCGACCTTCACACGCAGTTTACAGAGATGCGAAGCATCGTGAACGATCTTACCGAGAAGAGCTCGAAATTGAATCAAGTCGAGAACCTTCAGAACATCGTCGTCAACATCAGAGATCAAGTTGGAATGCTGGAATCCACGCAGGAATCGACGCTGGCTTCTTTCGGCGCCAAGTTGCAAGAACTCAACGAAAACTACAAGCAGTTGAACGTGGAAGTGAAAATCAAACCGTCGTTTTCTGCCGTAACGGATACCATAATCGAGCATTTGCTGCCCATCGAAAATAAACTCGGACAAGTTCACAGTAATCTGCTCGGCGTCGACACTAAATTCGCTAAACTGCATTCTCTGCAAGGCATCGAAATCAACAGCGTACCCAATCAACAGAGAATCTCCACGTTCGTCGAAGGTAACAAACTGTACATGTTCCATCCTTATCATCCGTACTACAAGTTTCTCCTAGATGGCACGATTCAGATAAACGAATTTTCGTACTGGTCTCACGGTAGAAAAGCTAGCGTTTCCACCATGACTTTGATATCGAATCGTGGTGTCCAGAAAGCAGGAAACATTCCTCTGGCACGTTGGAACGAAACGCGCAACATATATGAAATACACGAAGACGAAGATCTCACCGTTTTCGACGTGAGTGCCGGCGATAAGCTGATCATTCAAAACACGAGCGAAGTGCCACCCTCTTTGAATCCCATCACGCTTGTGCTTCTCTTGAAACGTAATCTCTAAGAAAAAATGTCTAGGCAAGCCATCGTCGAAGAATTGCATAAACCTGCACGCCGCAACTACGAACGTTTGGCTGTGGTAACCAAGGGCATCGACGACCTCTGGCAAAGTGACCTCGTGGAGATGAGTAGCGGCAATTTGAAAAAACGTACATAAATTGAACAAGGGCATCAAGTACCTTCTCACCGTCATAGACACGTTTTCGAAATTCGCATGGGCTCTACCTTTGAAGGCGAAAACGGGAACGTGCGTCACGGAAGCATTCAAGACAATTTTTCGCGAAAGCGGTGGCAGACGACCAAGGTTTCTGCAAACGGACAACGGTAAAGAATTTTACAACGCCGTATTCCAAAAGTTTATTCAAAAACACAAGATTCGACATTATTCGAGCTTCAGTCACATCAAAGCCAGCATCGTGGAAAGATTTAACCGAACCTTGAAAACTCACATGTGGAAACGATTCACGCTTCGGGGAAGTTACAAATGGGTCGACATCCTGCCGGAACTCGTCGACACCTATAATCACACGGTACACAGAACGATAGGCATGAAGCCAGCCGACGTTACCAAGTCCGACGAGCAGCGTTTAATTTCTACCGTTTACTGTCCAAAGTACACTCCCACGACAAAAAAAGCTAAATACAAAATTGGAGACCAGGTGAGGATCAGCAAATTCAAACGCACCTTCGAGAAGGGATTCACAAAAAATTGGAGCACGGAACTCTTTACGGTGGTTCGAGTTTTACCTGGAAACCGACACACGTATATAATAAAAGATAGTAGCGGCGAGATTTTGAAAGGAAGATTTTACGAAGAGGAACTCTCTAAAACAAAACACCCCGACACGTACCTCATCGAGAAAGTATTGCGTAGGAAAGGTGACAAACTGTTTGTCAAATGGCTGGGACTTCCGGAAAAGAGTTGGATCGACGCGAACGAAGTGATCTTGTGAGTACGTGGAACGTGGTGAAGCGTCTACCGGATCCGGAAAGTCAAACGAGAAAAAAAAGAACGGCGAGTTGCTTCCCGACAGCATCCGCTGTCTGATCGTAGGTCCATCGGGATGTGGGAAAACGACACTGCTCGTGGACAATTTTCTCCTCGCACCGAATTGGTTAGATTGGAAGAACAGGCACCTGTACGTGTTCTCGAAAAGTTTGGAGCAATCCAAATACCAGCAACTGATGAAACTGTACGATGGTCTGGACATTGCAACGTTCGCCTCGGAAATAAAACCACTCGACGATTGTCGTGAAAATTCAGTCGTCGTGTTCGACGACGCCATCCTGGAAAATCAAAATGAAATTCGCAACTTTTTCACGCAAGGTCGTCACAAAGGAATGGATTGTTTTTACCTAGCTCAAACGTTTTCCAAAATCCCAAAACAGTTAGTGCGCGACAACGCTAATTTCATATGTTTGTTTCGTCAAGATCACACCAACCTCAAGCACGCGTACAATGACTACGTAGGTGGAGACATGAACTACAATCAATTTTCGGAACGCTGCTGCTCTACTTGCTGGAACGGTGACGATTTCGGATTCGCGACGATCGACATGACGAGGAAACCCAACGACGGAAAATACAGAAACAAAATCAACGACTTTCTAAACGTTGCAACGTTGTGAGAAACGACGTATATAAATAACGTCATGACGAAACGAAAAATCGAAGACGAAAATCTCAAGCTTCGCGAGTAGAGTATTTTTGTGACTCCCACAACAACTTTGATTTCTTGACCAAACGACCGCAAAAAGTTGAAAAACTCACTTTCTCTTCCTGTTCCGCGCCTCATTTATTACGCTGACGATGTTTCACGGGCGCAAAAAGGCAGTGATGAGTGAAAGATGAGCTCTCATCCTCTCATCCTCTCATCTTCTCATCTTCTCATTTTCTCATCTTCTTATCTTTTTCTCATCCTCCAAAATGTTTGTAGATCGTGACCTTTGTAAACCTCTCTCTCGAGAACGATGTGCCACACACACATACACACACATACACACACATACACACATACACACACATACAGTTATTTTTCTCTCCACGTTCCGTGCCTTATTTATTACGCTGGCGATGTTTCAGGGTGCAGAAAAGCAGTGATGAGTGAAAGATGAGCTCTCATCTTCTTATTTTTTTATTTTCTTATTTTTGAAGGACCAAATGTTTGTAGATCGTGACCTTTGTAAACCTCTCTCTCTCGGGGGAAGGATGTGGCACAGACATACACACGCGCGCGCTCTCATCTTCTCATTTTTTTATTCTCTTATTTTCTTATTCTCTTATTCTTTTATTTTGAAAGATGAGTGTATTTTATCGTAATTTTCCAAGTCCGGGACCAAATGTTTATATATTGCGACCTACGTAAACCTCTCCTCTCATCTTCTCATCTTCTCATTTTTGAAAAATGAGTGCATCTTATCGTAATTTTCCAAGTCCGGGACCCAAATGTTTATATATATTGTGACATTCGTAAACCTCTCCTCTCATCCTCTTATTTTTGAAAGATGAGTGTATTTTATCGTAATTTCCCAAGTCCGGGGCCAAATGTTTATATATTGCGACCTACGTAAACCTCTCTCTCGGGGAGGGAACGATGTGCCACACACATACGTGCGCGCGTGCGTATGCCTCTTATTATTTTCCGTATTGTGACGCAAGCAAACAAAATAATAATTGTTGTTTTTTAGGATGCCTGGCCCCTATAACCTCGCCAGGGTGCGTGGTGCCCAGCCAAAAATGTAAAAGTTTTCTAATGGCTGCGGTTATAGATTACCGCACCTCTGTAGAGTTTCACGTGTTTTATTTTTTTCCCCCAAACTTCCATGAAACCCTACAGAGGACCTCCGTAATGCATGCAACGTGTACTAACGACTCTAGTGTTATTTGATGTTGTGATATTTTTGGATATAGAGTTTTATTGTGAGATATAGATAAAAATAATTATGTTTATTATAATATTTTTCTTGATGAAGATGGAGAATATGTGCGTGTTACAAATAAAGTTGCATGCTTTTTTCTAGTGTGTGTGTATGTGTTTTTGATGTTTTGACAGCATCTGAAACGATAAAAAAGAAATTTTATTGTTAATTTTCTTGTGTAAAAACAACAACAAATTTTTTTGTGCAAATTTTCTGATTGTCTTGTGCTATAGTGCAAAAAGATATTGTAACTGATAACTAATGAAATTAACATTGTAACTGATCTGAACTAGTAAAATTCGTATTGTGCCATTATAACTGATTGTGCTAGTACTAAAAATTTCTTATTGTGCAAGAAAATAGATGTTAAAAACTTGTTAAAACTGCTCTGTGACCCTCTCGTTCTTCACGTCGTAGGCGAAGGACTTCTCTGCAATCAGGATGACGCTGCATAGGGTATCCTCGGGCAAGGCATCGTGGAACTCGCAGACGACCTTGATGTTGGTTCGATCGTTGACCACAACCTTCTTTCTCTTAGATGTGTTGATGACGGTCATGGGTCTCCGTGCTTTGAACTCGCTGGGCGTGTAGTACATGTCCACACTTCCCTCGGTCACGCGTTTGTAAGCCGAAAACGCTTCGTAAAGTTTGAGATAATCGTTTTTGGTCATGTCGAGGTTGTAATTCTCGCGCGGGAACACTTCGTTGCGTCCATTCTTGAGATAAATGTTCTTGATCTTGCAGTTGTCGAACTTGCTGGAATCTTTTTCCTGATTGTTGTCCCTCCCGGTCTGAAAGAGCACTACGACGAAATCTGGCATGTCGAACTGTATGTTGTTGAACTGCGTCGTCACGTCGAATTCCATGTGACTTCCGGACGCCATCTTCTGCACGCACTGGTAACCGTGAAAGTGAATCGGCACCTGCGGACTTTTCAAGATCTCCGCTTTGTACTTGAGGGCGTAGTTTGTTTCGTATTCCACTACCGGCATTCTCAATTCCATGCTCCGGATGACGCATTTCGCTGCTTCGGGTAAAGTGTTGGCTATCGGCGTGGTGCCGTCCGGACCCAAAGTAGAGTATCGCATCAGTGCGTCGTTGTCGTTGGCCGCTCTTCGAAACGTGACTCTCAGTCCTCCCTTCCACATGATCTCCTTGTAGTCCGAGAAGAATCCTGGAAGCAGACGCATGGGAAAGAGCACCGTGTGACTTCTCGTCGATATTTTGGTCCCGGCTTCGAATCCTCCTGCCTGATAGTACGCTGCGTCTGTTTTGGATAATTTCAATGTTCCCACTGCCGTCGACGTGATGCCTGGATAATCTATTCTGTCGATGACGGTGTTGTGTTTCCTCACCTCCACCTGCGAGAACAGGTGAGGCACGAAGTTGTCCACGAGTATCAAGTTTGCTGCTGCGGGAAACGCGTCTCCGCTTTCTTTCTTCACCACGTCGAATTGAAGGTAGAGGTCCGCTCTGTGAGGATGAATGAACCCGTCGCCTACGTCCACGTCGTATTCGATCTCCCTGTTCGCTTCGTTCAGATTGGCAAACGTGCGACGGTTGGGAGGGAAAGATTGCAATTCGTAACTTTCGATTTGCTCCATTTTACATGTATGGTTATTTATTATACGTTGATCTCCACGATGGCAGTAGTTGTTGCACCTGCGAAATCCACCACGTCTCCTTTCTCGTTCGTCACCACCAACTCTATGTCGTCTATGCGGTTGCGACATACTGGAAAATAGATCGGCGAAGAGGGCGTGTAGATGATCGGTTCCATGAATTCGGAACTTGGTTTGAAAGTGGCTATGATTCCCGTCTGCTTGTGACTTCCTAACAATCCGTCCGAGGATTTCGTGATCATACCTTCTGCCACGTTACAGTGTACGTTCAGAGTCTCTATGGCCAAGAATTTAGGAATGTTTGTTGCTGTGTGCTTGATGCCAGCTTCGAGTTTGGTGTCGTTCTCGAAACCTAAAAGTTCTCCTATGGTGCCCAGGTCCACGGTCTCCGTCGCGGATAGGATTTCCACTCTGTGAGTGACCGAATTTTGAGAAAAGTACGTGCCTTTGGGTAACTGAGCTTGCAAAGTGGAAAGATTGTATTGTCCTGGCGTGACGACGATGTGTTCGCTTCCGACGCTAATTTTGTTGTTGTGCTGCGTAACATTAGGTATGAGGTACATGCTGTAGAATGCACGCAGAGCCACGGATTTAGGATAGACAATGTCGTCGTGCAGCGTGAGTTTCAAGATTGAAGATTCGCTCGTGAGATGGAACACGCCCATCCTAGTGATGCTGTTTCAGGTTCCACAGTACTTTCTGGAAATCTTCGACCGTAGGGTTATTTATTTTAGAGAAAAACGCGAGCACGGAGAGGCAGAGATGACCGCAGTTCACGTCTCCGAAATCTTGAATGCGTTCGTCGTTGTAGTATATAGAGGTTTCGCTCGTTTTCAGATAATGAATTAAATTTGTAGGTGGAACACCTCCGAAAGAATCGAAAACGAATGCTTTATCATCATTTTTGTGGTAACATATCCAATGCGTGCCTGGATTTTCTTGACCGTCCAAGTTGACTACTCCACATTCTCTTCTTTTCACGCTTGAAGGTAACGAGTCGGACATAAAAACTCCTCTGAAGTGTTTGATTTGTAACGGTTCGATCAGAGATTCAATGTCTCGGTTGGTGAGTGCTTCTGTTTCTTTTTTTTAAACTTCTTCATCACGCCCTTTCCTCCTTTCTTCTCCATGGCCAGGTTGTGACGTTTCTGTTCTTCCAATTCCGCTTTGTTCTTCTTCGAGTCGATGACGGTTTTCGCAATGGCGGCACTTCCGCCAGCCAAACTTCCAACGGCCCCCAATGCTGCTAGGATGGCCGGGATGCTGAATATGAAACCCCCGATCTTTTGCTGTTTCCGCGAACGCTGCAATTTTTTCAATTGAGGTGTGCTGAGCAGTAATTTCATTCCATGTCCTTTCGACAAGCAAGAACGTTTCTTCTCGCGTTGTTTCTTGGTGAGTAACCCATCGAGGGCACCTAGATTTTTAAGATTGGAGTATGGTATTTGGTACACGACACCCTTGGGCTTCATGTTGATGCTCTATGTGTTATTTTCACGGTATGTTATTTATATATATTCTGAGATTTTTTTCTTGTGTAGTTTTTTTTACGGTATGTTATTTATATATTTTCAAGGCCTCGCAGTCGTTACACAAATTCTATAACGTGCTTCGTTTTCTTGCCAAGAAGTTCTTTTGTCCCCTTGTACACGATTTGAGTTTTGTTCTCGATTAAAATAGATAGCTTCTCGTCGCATAACATGTTAGCGTATCGATCTGGTAAAAATAGACTGTATTGTGCGTTGAGCAACAGGCGTACCTTGGGACCATACTGGGTAGAAACGATTGAACCGGAAGTTATCGTGTAAGGTTTGTCGACTTCCAATTCCCGAATTTTTACATACTCGACTGACAAATTTAGCATTTGTTTTAATGCTTGGAGATCACTCATTTTTTCAGTTGCCATATCGAAGAAGAGAAAAATTTCAGTGTGTGTGTTAGAGAAATTTAATTGTTTTTTCACGATGTGTGTTATTTATATATACCGAATATTATTTTTTTCACGATGTGTGTTATTTATATATCAAGTTTCTTTGACACGTATATATATTATTATTTTTTTAACAGAGGAAAGAAAGTTCGTGCTTCGGAGAACGCGATGATGTGCGTAATGATATCTTCCCTCTCCTGCATAGACTTGTACCAATCATCAGTATACCGTCTTCTTCCCTGCATTGCCTCGTGCAGTTCGTCCAACCTATCGTTTAATTTCTCCCCTGCGGCCGAAAGCAGAATGTTGAGATCATCGTACCTCAGGCCGCTGATCTCCCGAAGATGGTCCTTGAGAACCATTTCACAAGGGATGCGAAATTCCGGCGTTGTTTTTGCTATGATCACAAGTTTATTAACATCTCCGTTAACTACCTTTTTGAATATTTTAGATAGTAGTTCGTGCGGCAAATCAGTTATGCAAGCCATGTTGTTTTTTTTACTGTATGTTATTTATATACCCCACCCCAATTTTTGTTTCGTGTTCATGGCGATGGTGGTGCCTAGTGCGGCGACCCGTTCACCCAACGATGCGTCTCTGCTCACGAACCTTTCGAAAGCTGCGTGCTCTAACTTTCTATCTGCTTCGTGACGTGCATCCAGATCCGTCTGCGTGGTGTTGTAGGCGATGTCGTGATCTTTGCATGCGGCGTCCAACGGATTCACACCCTTGTCTCCTCTCTCCAATCTTTTCTCGAGTTTGGTACCCGGTCCACAGTACTGGTAGCCAGGTAGATGCATCTCGAAAGGTAACTTGTTGATGATGTCGTTCACAAGTCCCTTTCCTTCGGCCACGTTCCAAAATTTCGGAGGCAGCGTGTTGATGATTTTGATCAGGTAACCTATGCCCTTGTCGTCGTTCACGATGAAGTTGGAAAGTTTCGTGCTGATCATGTCCACGATGCCAACCTTCTCGTTGTAGAAATTACGGTTGCCTGCATTCTCTTCGCCGGCTATCACCAACAATCGGTCCACGAGCTTCCTCACGTCGTCCACCCAAACGAATTCTTTGGGTAACGTGTTGTAGCGTTTGACGCCGCTGCCTGTTTTGACCTGGTTCCAAATCGGTTTGATGAGATTCCTGTACTTCTCGCCGCTGCTCGATTTCACCCTATTCTGCGAGGCGTCGTTGTTCTGGTACAAGGCATCCGTCATGATCAGAATTTCCTTGTAACTCTGGTAATCTTCGTCGGTGTAATCTTTCGGCTGCTTTTTGGCGACGAGTTCCCACAGTCCCACCGTGCCCGGATACCTGTTCCAACTATCCTTGTCGCCTAAATTGACTTTAATGTCGTTGCCTTCGAAGGTCACCTTCGATTTCCCAATCTTCCACACCACACCGCCGCCTTCGCTGGTTTCCATGCTGGGATACAATCCGAACACTTCATCCTTGTCGAATTTCCCCGTGCTCAGGTAGTCTCGTGCCAAAGGTCCCAACTCGATCTTATCCGAAGACGACGACGTGCTGCCTATGGCTCGACGTCGTGCCGGTGCATCCTTCAGTTCGAATGGCGTCGAAGGAATGCTCGAAATGGGCGTGGGTACAACGTAACTTTTAGCTGCGAGCGGTACGAGTTCATTAATCAAATTTTTATTTTGTTCCGTGACACTTTTAATTTCTTTACCTAGACTGCTGATGGCATCGATCACAGGTTGATCCTGACGTTTCTTCTCTTCGTAGAATCCGCGATTTTCGGATTTCCAACCTTTGAAGCGTTTCGCGAGGTAATCGCGAAGCTTGAGATTTTCGTCTTCGATTTTTCGTTTCGTCATGACGTTATTTATATACGTCGTTTCTCACAACGTTGCAACGTTTAGAAAGTCGTTGATTTTGTTTCTGTATTTTCCGTCGTTGGGTTTCCTCGTCATGTCGATCGTCACAAATCCGAAATCGTCACCGTTCCAGCAAGTAGAGCAGCAGCGTTCCGAAAATTGATTGTAGTTCATGTCTCCCCCTACGTAGTCATCGTACGCGTGCTTGAGGTTGGTGTGATCTTGGCGAAACAAACATATGAAATTAGCGTTGTCGCGCACTAACTGTTTTGGAATTTTGGAAAACGTTTGAGCTAGGTAAAAACAATCCATTCCTTTGTGACGACCTTGCGTGAAAAAGTTGCGAATTTCATTTTGATTTTCCAGGATGGCGTCGTCGAACACAACAACTGAATTTTCACGACAATCGTCGAGAGGTTTTATTTCCGAGGCGAACGTTGCAATGTCCAGACCATCGTACAGTTTCATCAGTTGCTGGTATTTGGTTTGCTCCAAACTTTTCGAGAACACGTACAGGTGCCTGTTCTTCCAATCTAACCAATTCGGTGCAAGGAGAAAATTGTCCACGAGCAGTGTCGTTTTCCCACACCCCGAAGGACCTACGATCAGACAGCGGATGCTGTCGGGGAGCAATTCGCCGTTCTTTTTCTTCGTTTGACTTTCCGAATTAGGTAAACGTTTCACAACATTCCACGTACTCATAGAATCACTTCGTTTGAATCGATCCAACTTGTTTCCGGAAGTCCCAGCCATTTCACCAAAAGTTTGTTGCCTCTCTTGCGCAAAACTTTTTCGATAAGGTACGTGTCGGGGTATTTAGTTTTAGAGAGTTCCTCCTCGTAGAAGCGCCCCAATAAAATTTCACCGCCACTGTCTTTTATTATATACGTGTGACGGTTCCCGGGTAGAACTCGAACCACGGTAAAAAGTTCAGTACTCCAGTTTCGTGTAAAACCCCTGTCGAACGTTCGCTTCAATTTACTAACCCTCACCTGTTCTCCAATTTTGTATTTAGCCTTTTTTTGTCGTGGGCGTGTACTTTGGACAGTAAACGCTAGAAATTAAACGTTGCTCGTCAGACCTGGTAACGTCAGCTGGCTTCATGCCTATCGTTGCGTGCCGTGTGTGATTATAGTCGTTAACAAGTTCCGGAAGAATAGTGACCCACTTGTAGCTTCCCTGAAGCGTGAAGCGTGACCACATGCGCGATTTCAGAGTGCGATTGAATCTTTCCACGATGCTGGCCTTGACGTCACTGAAGGTCGAGTAATGTTGAACGTTGTGTTTCCGAATAAACTTTTGGAATACGGCATTGTAAAATTCCTTCCCTTTGTCCGTGTGCAGAAACCGAGGTCGTCTGCCGCCGCTTTCGCGAAAAATTGTCTTGAATGCTTCCGTGAGGCACGTTCCTGTTTTTGCCTTCAAAGGTAGAGCCCATGCGAATTTCGAAAATGTGTCTATGACGGTGAGGAGGTACTTGTTGCCCTTGTTCAATTTATGCACGTTTTTTAACTTGCCGCTACTCATTTCGACGAGGTCGCTTTCCCAGAGGTCGTCGATTCCCTTGGTTACCACAGCCAAACGTTTGTAGTTGCGGCGTGCAGGTTTATGCAATTCTTGGACGATGGCTTGCCTAGACATTTTTATTATTTTTAGAGATTACGTTTGAAGAGAAGCACCAGCGTGATGGGATTCAAAGAGGGTGGCACTTCGCTCGTGTTTTGAATGATCAGCTTATCGCCGGCACTCACGTCGAAAACGGTGAGATCTTCGTCTTCGTGTATTTCATATATGTTGCGCGTTTCGTTCCAACGTGCCAGAGGAATGTTTCCTGCTTTCTGGACACCACGATTCGATATCAAAGTCATGGTGGGAACGCTAGCTTTTCTGCCGTGAGACCAGTACGAAAATTCGTTTATCTGAATCGTGCCATCGAGGAAAAACTTGTAGTACGGATGATAAGGATGTAGCATGTACAGTTTGTTACCTTCGACGAACGTGGAGATTCTCTGTTGATTGGGTACGCTGTTGATTTCGATGGCTTGCAGAGAATGCAGTTTAGCGAATTTAGTGTCGACGCTAACGAGGTTACTGTGAAGCTGACCCAGTGTGTTTTGTACGGGCAACAAATGTTCGACTATGGTATCCGTTACGGTAGAAAATGACGGTTTGATTTTCACTTCCACGTTCAACTGCTTGTAGCTTTCGTTGAGTTCTTGCAACTTGGCACCGAAAGAGGTCAGCGTTGATTCCTGCGTTGATTCCAGCACTCCAACTTGATCTCTGATGTTGACGACGATGTTCTGAAGGTTCTCGACTTGATTCAATTTCGAGCTCTTCTCGGTAAGATCGTTCACGATGCTTCGCATCTCTGTAAACTGCGTGTGAAGGTCGGCGACGCTCTGCGAAGTGGGCAGCGTCGACACCAGCGAGGCAAGTTCGTCTCGAATCTGTTCCACGTTCGCCGTTTCCGTTTCCAGTCGTTTCAGCATACGTGATATGTTCCTTTTCAAGGCATGTAATTCTTTGGAGGTGGGGAGATTGGCCACTTTACTCTCGAGATCGCTCAACGAACTTTTGATGTCACTCGAATCTGATAGTGCCGTCACCGCCGTTTTCAATTTTTCCAAATCTTCGCTCGAAGGCACGCTCGTTCGTAACGATTCCAAGTCACCCTGTATGTTGTCCAGTACGTGATGAAAATGAGTAAGATTGGATTCGACGTTCAAATTTTCCAAATATTGGATCTTCTGCTGAACCGTGCTCAACGTGTCCTGAATACTCGTCAACACACTTGCTTCAGCGTGAATATTTTTATTTTCTTCGTTGATCAATTCCAAGGACGCCTGAAGCGTAGCGATGGTGGTTTGAATGTGTTCGAAATCTTGATAGGCCTCCAATTGAATTTTTATGTTCGCGACGCTTTTACCGATAACCTGCAGTTCGTCCGACGATGGTAGGTTCGTCATGGTATCTTCCAAAGTCTGCAACTTGGATTTGATTTCTTCCAACGTGCCGGTGAATTCTTCTTGTAATTTAGAAACAACGACCTGCAAGCGTTCTATATCAATATCATTCACCACGGTTTGAAGTTCAGAGAAATTCTTTTCTATTGCGGAAGTTCGCTCTTCGATTTCGAGTTTCAATTTTTCCAAATCTTCATTTTTCGATTGAAATTGCTGTAATTTGGCCAAATCATTTTGAAGCGAATCCATGCTCAACTGTATATTTTGAATGTTGTCGTAAGAAGGTACGTCGACATAATTTTTTATCAGTGTTTTCAGTTCGGAATCGATTTTCAGAATGGGATCGAGACATTGCGTTTGGAGCGTAGCGATCTCAGACTCTAAACTTTTGTTTAAGGTCTCCTGCAAAGCGATCAAATCGGTCCTCAACTTCTTAACTCGAACGTCGAGCATGAGAATCTCTTCTGCATGGTCTACACGCTTGGTGTTGCCGAAAATGTCGTTAGGCATTTTTGGTTAAAGGTTATTTATAATAGGATAGACGATTCGTAATTCTACGAAGAGAGGAATAAGTTTGTCGTAATCTCCTAGGAGTTCCACGTAAAGATAATCTCCTGCAGACACATCGTACGACATGTTAGAAAGTATCTTGTCGTGCTTCATTCGAAAAATGTTCTTGCCGGTAGAAATTTTGATTTCGCCTGTGTTCTCCGGATTCACGGTGATTTGAAGTTTCCCGTCGATCGGAATTTCATAGAAATGTAAATTGTTATTAAAAACATAAAACATCTTGCCCACATCGTTATTTATTTCCGTCCATATACTATTAAGATGTACAATTAGTAGACCATTGAGTTTAGATAACACGGAAGGTAAGAGGTTATTGGAATTTGGTAATGCAGTCTCCATGTTGCTTTGTTTGCGAAAACCAAAGAGATTCATTGTCCTTGTTAGGTATTTAACACGTGCCTTTGCTATTCTTCAAAATATACAGAGGAAAAGAATGAAAGAGGGAGCCCTCGGGCGATTAAGAGTTGCAACCTGTTATTATGTTGTTAAGCCCGCTTCAAACTGAGGCTCATTAAATTCAACTCTTATTTTTCATCGCCCGAGGGCTCCCTCTTTCATTCTTTTCCTCCGCCTGCTTTTGAAGAGGAAAAGACACAGCGGACTTCATGGCTATGGGGTTACAGTTAACACACGTCACATTTATCGCTTCCATTGTAGTGCCCCCACTCTCGCGTGTGGATTTTACAATCGAGAACACGTAACTTATTGTCCGTTGCATCCAATGCTACTTTGGTTACGCGCGTCGTGTACAAATCATGCAATTTACTTGCAATGCGATGATCGGTGCTGAGTTGCCTTTTACCATGAAAAAGGCATTCCTTGTAGTCTTGCATGCTAAATTTGCTGGTACTTATTTTTCCCACCCCCTTCGCTTTCTTGATCTCTTTTTCTTCTGCAATCTTTACACAGTACATTTTGGCACGAAGCCCCGCAAATTCGCCGATGTACTCCCCGCCAACTTCATCTTTGAACTTTCCAATCGTCATTTTGTTTTCTGCCGAATGTAAGTGATGGCCTGATGGTAAGTTGCTAAAATCAAACAGATGCTTCATCTTAGTCAGATCATGTTCGAGGCTTGGTGTTTGGATTAGAAAAATGAAGCTATCCGTGTCAATGTAACATATTTGGATGTTATCTCCATAAAAAGGTTGAAACTGATCGTAGTACGATTGGTACATGTGTAATTTTGATAGTTCAAGGACAGTGGCACCTATGGCAATCGGCTTGTTGAGCATCACTTGCTTCTTGTTCCTCTCGACGAATACTAGATTCTCGTCGAAAATGGTGAAGTTTTTGAAGTAGGGGGACGCGACGATCTTTTCAAATTTTTTTTCGTCCGTGACCAACGTTGCGTCGATGTAATTACGCACGTTCTCCATCGTCTTGCCGTAGATGGCGTTATTGAACAGTTTGTACAGATCCTTGTCTGCAGGCGATGTCGATTGCGCTCTGCGGCGCGTGTTCTCGGTTATGTAGGGTTCCAGCCACTTGCTCTGTCGGAACTTCAATCCTCTATGAACTTTCTTCAACTGCAAGCCGTGACTTATGTAAAATTGGAGGAGTCGGTAGTGCAGAACGTAATTCCGCTTGTTCTCCATGCTTAGTATGAGTTTTGGCTCCGATCCTCCAGGTGGCTTCTTTTTGGAGGGGGCCAGGGCCAATCCATGATGTTTCTCGTGAAGTGTTTCGGGATAATCGAGATCCACTTCCAAGAAACAACCCCATTCATTATCTTCGCTCCAGTTGAGAAAATCCTCGCAGGAGAGTTCCTCTTCGGTCATCCACGCATAGTCGCTGATGGGAAGACACTGGGACATGGAGTGGCCGTACAGGTTGTTGACATCCCAGTAGACAATGTAGGTGTTGGGCTTCGATGCATCGTAACCAGGCGTATGAGGATTGTTTGCCTGAGCATGGCGTCGGGGACATTGGACGATGCCACCGCGTATCGCACTCTCCATGAAAGCATACTGTTTCTTCTCTGCGATGAGGCCCAGTTCCACGTTGGTGTATTTCATCATCGATTCCCAAGTCAATCCCGGCGTGGTGAAGAAATACGCAGGATCCAACTTGTATATCGCGATGCATCTCTTACGAAACGATTCGAAAATGTCCGTGAGGAGAGTCACGTCCAATTTCAGATAAAGATCGTGATAATCGCGAAAAGTTTGGCAATTGAATGCCGTCCACACACTACGAGCGTGTTCGTAGTCCTCTTCGGAACAAACGTCCTCCGTGAGAGAAGAATAAAATACCTCCCGGGGTGGAAGTTCCGTCTCATCAAATTTCTCGAAATCGTTGACGTACTCGTAGGGGTAGACGCCCTTGCGACGCAACAGATTCAAATTCTCATCTCTCCCCGAAAAACATTTTTGCTTGGTGGCCACAAGATCTTCGTCGCCAAGTTGAGATGCAAGGCTTGCGAGGCTGGAGGACAGGAAATTGTAAGAGTCCAGGATTCGCACTTCCACACTTCCTCCTTCTTCGAGAGGGATCCACACTCTCACTGTAATATACTTCTCGCTCGTTCTCGGAATGATGCTGATTCGAGAAGTTATGTTGTGGAGCTCTTTGACGAAGAGATGTGTGTCGTACTTCTCCGTGTAGTGCAGAAACACGGCAACAAAATGCGACTCCTTAATTTTAAGATTGCACGAATTACAGATGGTGCTTAGAAATAATCCATTCTGATGGTTATGGTGGACGACCTTGTAATTTTCGGGGGTGAAAGCCTGGTTACACTCCTCGCATCTTGTCGCCGCGTCATGTCTCTGTTGTTGTTCTGTTGTGAGAGCAGGTGGAGAAATGTAAGAGCATTTCAGGCTGGGTGCAAGTTCTCTCGCGCATTCCGCTATCTTCTCAACAAAATGTTTTGCCGCATCGGGTCCGCAATACAAGATGACATCATTCAATTTTTCTCCGTAGATGGAGAAACTGCAAGGCTCGTGGTGAAAAATTTGGGTCGTGCTTGAGGTAGAGGGATCAGGGTTGCAAGACGTCATGGGAACTTGGAAGCTTTCAAAGTCGGCATAAAGGACGACGGGATGGTGGAGAAGAGCCTGGTGTTTCTGAAATTTCATCTTGGTTCCGGGTTCCGGCATGACATCTTCGGGTTCTGCATTCACAGAGCCAAAACACTTGTGCTGTTCTCTCATCTTCTTACCCCCGCGAAAAATTCTCAAACACCGATCGCAAAATTCGATCTTATCGCGATTCTTGCTGATCTGCCTTCCTACTAATCCTGAGAAATTTCGTATCAAACTGTAACGACCATCTACAAGCAAAAGTCGAATTACATTATTCTGCCTTCTCGCAGGTCTTAACACACGAATATTGCCAGAATCGTCAACCCCAAACACAGAAATATCGATATATTCTCCTTTTTCCCCTCTATAGTTTTTTTCAAATTGATTGATCTTATTCAGGGGCACAGGATAGGAAATTCCTCTCATCATATTCTCGTATCTTCCCTCGTATCCTCTGTAATTGGACAGGCGTTGGGGGTCATTATTATTTGCTGGGTGTAATGCAGCGATGACAGACCATAAGAAACTCTTCGCATCATTACTTTGTATGTTCAACACTGCATTTTGCTTTTTTTGTTTTTTTGTTTTTTTTTGAGTGCTGCGTAATGGTTTGAAATTGCAGACTCGAAGTTCTAACATGTGGTTGTGACCGCAAAGACTCCATCCACTTCCTCTACCTTCAAACTCTTCTTGTTTTTGTGTCAGGTGCTCAAATAGCCGTGTCACTATCTCGTCAAGATTCTCGTTATTGTCATCGTGTAAGGCTTCACACCCTACGTAAAAACTAAAAATGCTTGACTCGGACGAGACAACTTTCTCATACAGCAGGGTCAAGACGAGATGAATTTTAATTGCAACATTGACGAGGCAATCACGTAATTTATCGACTACCAGAGATTTCACATTGTTGAGGAAGATGCTCGAGTCACACTTTTCATCGCTTCCAGATTTATACGTCATGATGCGTGCATTTTTATTCAAAGCACCCTCCTCATGCTCATCAATGCGAGGTTTCTTTGCCGGCGGGACTACGACATCATGATCCGGAAGACGACATTTTTTCAAATGCCTAGCAATATTAGGTTTAGAAATCAAATTCCCACAGTTGCGACATGCCACTTTCCCGCAAAGACCGGAGGGACCTGGTTGCGATTCCATTTTTTCCTTCTGTTATTTATATATATATACACAGAGAAATTTTTTGGGGGGTTGTGGTGGTGGTGGTAGGGGAAAGCACACTGAAACAGAAGGAAAAAAAGTTGAAAAATGCTAGATATTTTTTCCTTCCACATATATATTAGACGCAAACAGTATGTATGTATGTATGTATGTATGTATGTATGTATGTGTGTGTGCACTGTTGTAGGAGGTTAAAAATATACGACATGTAAGTGTGTGTCAATTTTTTATGACTCCTCTGAATATGTGTGTGTCAGACGCAAAAACAAAAAATATTAATATATCATGAAAATAAAAACTTACCTTTCAACAGAGATAGAGAGAGACTTCAAAATAAAAACTTGTAGCTCACTAAAACTTCCACGATAATATATATGTATACTGCCAGATAAACAATTAAGAATACTGAACTGCCACGATTGACGTTCACCTTTCAAGAGAGATAGAGAGACTTCAAAATAAAACTTGTAGCTCACTAAAACTTCCACGATGATATATATGTATACTGCCAGACAAACAAATTAAAAAATACTGAACTGCCACGATTGACGTTCACTATGATAATGACGTACAAAAAACTGGTAGGTTATATAGGAACTCCTCTCCTTTTTCTCCTTCTCTCCTTCCTACTCCACGCGACTCTCTTTGGTGAAAACACAATGAGCGCTATAGTCAATGTCCTAGCAAATAAAAACCCTTGTTGACTGATTTACTCATGTTATATATTTTTTTTTCAACAAAAATTTTGTGATGCGCACAATATCCTGTGGGGGACAAATAACAATAAACAGGACGTTGATAGTTCCACCCATGTATGTATTGTCGATCATTTCCCCTCGGCCTGTATTCCACGCCCCGTCAGGGTGTGGTGTGTGAAACAAACGATTCCCAGTATAAAACTCAAAAAGCGGAAGATGCTGCTGTGTTTGCTTCCGCCACATCCCCCTCTGATTCTATTGTTATCGGGGATGTGATGGATTCTTCATTCAGAACCGTGGGAAAGCTAAAAAAAAATAGAATCTCTTCGGGCGAAAGAGGATGCAAGGTGAATGGGTTCGGGGAGGGGTTGCTGTGGATAGTTTGGTCCGTGATGAAAATGTTACATTGGGCGACGAAACACAATTGCTCCACAGGGGACAGGAAAAATTCTACCGAGCGTCGCTATCCACGCGAACATTAGAAATTGCCTGAATGCCTTGGGGGCTTGGCATAGGATTATCAATTTTCGTTTTTAGAGAATAATCTATGTAAGATTCTAGCATCGAGAATAAACAACATTCATTAAATTTTTGACAACATTCGCAGTACAAATCTAAACTCGTTATGATTTCGCCGTTACCACGCACCCCGGCGAAGTTATAGGGGCCAGGCATCCTAAAAACAACAATTATTATTTGTTTGTTTGTTTGTGTTACAATACATCAGCGCGCGCACGTATGTGTGTGGCACATCGTTCCCTCCCCGAGAGAGAGGTTTACGTAGGTCGCAATATATAAACATTTGGCCCCGGACTTGGGAAATTACGATAAAATACACTCATCTTTCAAAAATAAGAGGATGAGAGGAGAGGTTTACGAATGTCACAATATATATAAACATTTGGGTCCCGGACTTGGAAAATTACGATAAGATGCACTCATTTTTCAAAAATGAGAAGATGAGAAGATGAGAGGAGAGGTTTACGTAGGTCGCAATATATAAACATTTGGTCCCGGACTTGGAAAATTACGATAAAATACACTCATCTTTCAAAATAAAAGAATAAGAGAATAAGAAAATAAGAGAATAAAAAAATGAGAAGATGAGAGCGCGCGCGTGTGTATGTCTGTGCCACATCCTTCCCCCGAGAGAGAGAGGTTTACAAAGGTCACGATCTACAAACATTTGGTCCTTCAAAAATAAGAAAATAAAAAAATAAGAAGATGAGAGCTCATCTTTCACTCATCACTGCTTTTCTGCACCCTGAAACATCGCCAGCGTAATAAATAAGGCACGGAACGTGGAGAGAAAAATAACTGTATGTGTGTGTATGTGTGTATGTGTGTGTATGTGTGTGTATGTGTGTGTGGCACATCGTTCTCGAGAGAGAGGTTTACAAAGGTCACGATCTACAAACATTTTGGAGGATGAGAAAAAGATAAGAAGATGAGAAAATGAGAAGATGAGAAGATGAGAAGATGAGAAGATGAGAGGATGAGAGCTCATCTTTCACTCATCACTGCCTTTTTGCGCCCGTGAAACATCGTCAGCGTAATAAATGAGGCGCGGAACAGGAAGAGAAAGTGAGTTTTTCAACTTTTTGCGGTCGTTTGGTCAAGAAATCAAAATTGTTGTGGGAGTCACAAAAATACTCTACTTTCGCGATTACCTCGCGAGACGCTTCAAAGGTTGGAAATCCGA
Organism: Lepisma saccharinum; assembly: GCF_977018435.1. Lineage (NCBI taxonomy): Eukaryota > Metazoa > Arthropoda > Insecta > Zygentoma > Lepismatidae > Lepisma > Lepisma saccharinum. Next base: position 96,534 of record NW_028143251.1, on the reverse strand, counting down.
GAATCGCGGATTCTACGAAGAGAAGAAACGTCAGGATCAACCTGTGATCGATGCCATCAGCAGTCTAGGTAAAGAAATTAAAAGTGTCACGGAACAAAATAAAAATTTGATTAATGAACTCGTACCGCTCGCAGCTAAAAGTTACGCCGTACCCACGCCCATTTCCAGCATTCCTTCGACGCCGTTCGAACTGAAGGATGCACCTGCACGACGTCGAGCCATTGGCAGCACGTCGTCGTCTTCGGATAAAATCGAGTTGGGACCTTTGGCACGAGACTACCTGAGCACGGGGAAATTCGACAAGGATGAAGTGTTCGGATTGTATCCCAGCATGGAAACCTGCGAAGGCAGCGGTGTGGTGTGGAAGATTGGGAAATCGAAGGTGACCTTCGAAGGCAACGATATTAAAGTCAATTTAGGCGACAAGGATAGTTGGAACAGGTATCCGGGCACGGTGGGACTGTGGGAACTCGTCGCCAAAAAGCAGCCGAAAGATTACACCGACGAAGATTACCAGAGTTACAAGGAAATTCTGATCATGACGGATGCCTTGTACCAGAACAACGACGCCTCGCAGAATAGGGTGAAATCGAGCAGCGGCGAGAAGTACAGGAATCTCATCAAACCGATTTGGAACCAGGTCAAAACAGGCAGCGGCGTCAAACGCTACAACACGCTACCCAAAGAATTCGTTTGGGTGGACGACGTTAGGAAACTCGTGGACCGATTGTTGGTGATAGCCGGCGAGGAGAATGCAGGCAATCGTAATTTCTACAACGAGAAGGTTGGCATCGTGGACATGATCAGCACGAAACTTTCCAACTTCATCGTGAACGACGACAAGGGCATAGGTTACCTGATCAAAATCATCAACACGCTGCCTCCGAAATTCTGGAACGTGGCCGAAGGAAAAGGACTCGTGAACGACATCATCAACAAGTTACCTTTCGAGATGCATCTACCTGGCTACCAGTACTGCGGACCGGGTACCAAACTCGAGAAAAGATTGGAGAGAGGAGACAAGGGTGTGAATCCGTTGGACGCGGCATGCAAAGATCACGACATCGCCTACAACACCACGCAGACGGATCTGGACGCACGTCACAAAGCAGACAAAAAATTGGAACATGCAGCTTTCGAAAGGTTCGTGAGCAGAGACGCATCGCTGGGTGAACGGGTCGCCGCACTGGGTACCACCATCGCCATGAACACGAAACAAAAATTGGGGTGGGGTATATAAATAACATACCGTAAAAAAAAACAACATGGCTTGCATAACTGATTTGCCGCACGAACTACTATCTAAAATATTCAAAAAGGTAGTTAACGGAGATGTTAATAAACTTGTGATCATAGCAAGAACGACGCCGGCATTTCGAATTCCGTGTGAAATAGTTCTCAAGGACCGTCTTCGGGAGATCAGTGGCCTGAGGTGCGGTGATCTCAACATTCTGCTTTTGGCTGCAGGGGAGAAATTAAACGATAGGTTCGATGAATTGCACGAGGCAAGGCAGGGGAGAAGACGGTATACTGATGATTGGTACAAGTCTATGCAGGAGACGGAAGATATCATTACGCACATCATCGCGTTTTCCGAAGCACGGACTTTCTTCCTCTGTTAAAAAAATAATAATATATATACGTGTCAAAAAAACTTGATATATAAATAAATAATCTTTGGTATATATAAATAACACGCATCGTGAAAAAAACAATTAAATTTCTCTCTAACACTTTGAAATTTTTTTTGATATGACGACTGAAAAAATAAGTGATCTCCAAGCATTAAAACAAATGCTAAATTTGTTAGTCGAGTATGTAAAAATTCAGGAATTGGAAGTCGACAAACCTTACACGATAACTTCTGGTTCAATCGTTTCTACCCAGTATGGTCCCAAGGTACGCCTGTTGCTCAACGCACAATACAGTCTATTTTTACCAGATCGATACGCTAACATGTTATCCGACGAGAAGCTATCTATTTTAATCGAGAACAAAACTCGAATCGTGTACAAGGGGACAAAGGAACTTCTTGGCAAGAAAACAAAGCACGTAATAGAATTTGTGTAACGACTGCGAGGCCTTGAAAATATATAAATAACATACCGTAAAAAACTACACAAAAAAATCTCAGAATATATATATAAATAACATACCGTGAAAATAACACATAGAGCATCAACATGAAGCCCAAGGGTGTCGTGTACCAGATACCATACTCCAATCTAAAAAATCTAGGTACCCTCGATGGGTTACTCACCAAGAAACAACGCGAGAAGAAACGTTCTTGCTTGTCGAAAGGACACAGAATGAAATTGCTTCTCAGCACACCTCAATTGAAAAGATTGCAGCGTTCGCGGAAACAGCAAAAGATTGGAGGTTTCATATTCAGCATCCCGGCCATCCTGGCAGCATTGGGGGCCGTTGGAAGTTTGGCCGGCGGAAGTGCCGCCATCGCGAAAACCGTCATTGACTCGAAGAAGAACAAAGCAGAATTGGAAGAACAGAAACGTCACAACTTGGCCATGGAGAAGAAAGGGGGGAAGGGCGTGATGAAGAAGTTTAAAAAAAAGAAACAGAAGCACTCACCAACCGAGACATTGAATCTCTGATCGAACCGTTACAAATCAAACACTTCAGAGGAGTTTTCATGTCCGACTCGTTACCTTCAGGCGTTAAAAGAAGAGAATGCGGAGTAGTCAACTTGGACGGTCAAGAAAATCCAGGCACGCATTGGATATGTTACCACAAAAATGATGATAAAGCATTCGTTTTCGATTCTTTCGGAGGTGTTCCACCTACAAATTTAATTCATTATCTGAAAACGAACAAAACCTCTATATACTACAACGACGAACGCATTCAAAATTTCGGAGACGTGAACTGCGGTCATCTCTGCCTCTCCGTGCTCGCGTTTCTCTCTAAAATAAATAACCCTACGATCGAGGATTTCCAGAAAGCATTGTGGAACCTCAAACAGCATCACTAGGATGGGCGTGTTCCATCTCCCGAGCGAATCTTCAATCTTGAAACTCACGCTGCACGACGACATCGTCTATCCTAAATCCGTGGCTCTGCGTGCATTCTACAGCATGTACCTCATACCCAATGTTACGCAGCACAACAACAAAATTAGCGTCGGAAGCGAACACATCGTCGTCACGCCAGGACAATACAATCTTTCCACTTTGCAAGCTCAGTTACCCAAAGGCACATACCTTTCTCAAAATTCGGTCACGCACAGAGTGGAAATCCTATCCGCGATGGAGACCGTGGACCTGGGCACCATGGGAGAACTTTTAGGTTTCGAGAACGACACCAAACTCGAAGCTGGCATCAAGCACGTAGCAACCAACATTCCTAAATATTTGGCCATAGAGACTCTGAACGTACACTGCAACGTGGCCGAAGGTATGATCACGAAATCTTCGGACGGATTGTTAGGAAGTCACAAGCAGACGGGAATCATAGCCACTTTCAAACCAAGTTCCGAGTTCATGGAACCGATCATCTACACGCCCTCTTCGCCGATCTATTTTCCAGTATGTCGCAACCGCATAGACGACATAGAGTTGGTGGTGACGAACGAGAAAGGAGACGTGGTGGATTTCGCAGGTGCCACTACGACGGCCATCGTGGAGATCAACGTATAATAAATAACCATACATGTAAAATGGAGCAAATCGAAAGTTACGAATTGCAATCTTTCCCTCCCAACCGTCGCACGTTCGCCAATCTGAACGAAGCGAACAGGGAGATCGAATACGACGTGGACGTAGGGGACGGGTTCATTCATCCTCACAGAGCGGACCTCTACCTTCAATTCGACGTGGTGAAGAAGGAAAGCGGAGACGCGTTTCCCGCAGCAGCAAACTTGATACTCGTGGACAACTTCGTGCCTCACCTGTTCTCGCAGGTGGAGGTGAGGAAACACAACACCGTCATCGACAGAATAGATTATCCAGGCATCACGTCGACGGCAGTGGGAACATTGAAATTATCCAAAACGGACGCAGCGTACTATCAGGCGGGAGGATTCGAAGCCGGAACCAAAATATCGACGAGAAGTCACACGGTGATCTTTCCCATGCGTCTGCTGCCTGGTTTCTTCTCGGACTACAAGGAGATCATGTGGAAGGGGGGACTGCGCGTTACGTTTCGAAGAGCGGCCAACGACAACGACGCACTGATGCGATACTCTACTTTAGGTCCGGACGGCACCACGCCGATAGCCAACACTTTACCCGAAGCAGCGAAATGCGTCATCCGGAGCATGGAATTGAGAATGCCGGTGGTGGAATACGATACGAACTACGCCCTCAAGTACAAAGCGGAGATCTTGAAAAATCCGCAGGTGCCGATTCACTTTCACGGTTACCAGTGCGTGCAGAAGGTGGCGTCGGGAAGTCACATGGAATTCGACGTGACGACGCAGTTCAACAACATACAGTTCGACATGCCAGATTTCGTCGTAGTGCTCTTTCAGACCGGGAGGGACAAGAATCAGGAAAAAGATTCCAGCAAGTTCGACGACTGCAAGATCAAGAACGTTTATCTGAAGAATGGACGCAACGAAGTGTTCCCGCGCGAGAATTACAACCTCGAAGTGACCAAAAACGATTACCTCAAACTTTACGAAGCGTTCTCGGCTTACAAACGCGTGACCGAGGGAAGCGTGGACATGTACTACACGCCCAGCGAGTTCAAAGCACGGAGACCCATGACCGTCATCAACACATCTAAGAGAAAGAAGGATGTGGTCAACGATCGAACCAACATCAAGGTCGTCTGCGAGTTCCACGATGCCTTGCCCGAGGATACCCTATGCAGTGTCATCCTGATCGCAGAGAAGTCCTTCGCCTACGACGTGAAAAACGAGAGGGTCACAGAGCAGTTTTAACAAGTTTTTTTAACATCTTTTCTCGCACAATAAGAAATTTTTTGTACTAGCACAATCAGTTACAATGGCACAATACGAATTTCACTAGTTCAGATCAGTTACAAATATCAATTTCATTAGTTATCAGTTACAATATCTTTTTTGCACTATAGCACGAGACAATCAGAAAATTTGCACAAAAAAAAAATTGTTGTTGTTTTTTTACACATGAAAATTAACAATAAAATTTCTTTTTTTTATCGTTTCAGATGCTGTCGAAACATCAAAAACACATACACACACAATAGAAAAAAAGCATGCAACTTTATTTGTAACACGCACATACATTCTCCATCTTCATCAAGAAAATATTATAATAAACATAATTATTTTTATCTATATCTCACAATAAAACTCTATATCCAAAAATATCACAACATCAAATAACACTAGAGTCGATAGTACACGTTGCATGCATTACGGAGGTCCTCTGTAGAGTTTCATGGAAGTTTGGGGAAAAAAAAAACACGTGAAACTCTACAGAGGTGCGGTTGTAGATAACCGTAGCCGTTAGAAAACTTTTATATTTTTGGTTGGGCACCACGCACCCTGGCGAGGTTATAGGGGCCAGGCATCCTAAAAACAACAATTATTATTTTGTTTGTTTGTTTGCGTCACAATACATACGCGTGTGCGTGCGTGTGTGTGTGTGCGTGTGTGTGTGTGTGTGTGCGTGGCACGTCGTTCCCCGAGAGAGAGAGGTTTACAAAAGTTACGATATACAAAATTGGAAAATTACGATATGGCGCATTCGCTCATTACTGTTCCCAGCTATAAGTTTTTCTCTCTCTCTAGCTTTTGCCAACTAAAAAAAATATAGGTAGGAGTTGGTAACACTGCGAGAAAATAAAAATCATGCCTTACAAGAAAAAACCATTAAGGCGATTTTTACTTGATGACGTTGAACCCGTGTAGTGTTCCCATCCATCCATCTCTCTCTTTTACGGCAGTGCCGAGTCTCCTTGTTTAGTATATGTAGGTTGGCAAAAATTGCTTTATGCACTGTAAAACAAACCTCAAGCAAAATTGCCAGCTTCTTGCTTTAGGCTAGGTTAGACAAAAAAGCTGTAGGTAGGCTGTCGGCTGTTTAACTCTTCCCCCTCTCTCTCTCCTCTCTTTTTTTTGTAAAAAAAGCCATGGCAAAAGTACCAGTAGGTTGGCAACCTTGCTTTATGCACTGTAAAACAAGCCTCAAGCAAGAAGCTGGCAACCTTGCTTGAGGCTAGGTTAGACCAAAAACCTTGGCGATTTTTTCGAGTAAAATGTTGGTAATACTGTGTCCGAAAATAGGGAAGAAGAGGGGGGGTTATGCCTTACAAGAGCAAACCATTAAAGCAAGCCCCACCGAGCTTTACTTTCGGGTGTAGTGTTGCCAACATCATACTCGAAAAAAATTGCCAGCTCCTTGCTTTAGGTTAGGTTAGGTTACCCCAAAAACCTTGGTGATTTTTTCGAGTGAGAAGCTGGCAACTCTGCAAGAAAAAAGTTGCCAACTCCTTGCTTTAGGTTAGATTACCCCAAAAACCTTGGTGATTTTTTTCGAGTGAGGAGCTGGCAACACTGCACCATCAAATAGAGCTCATGCCTTACGAGAGAAATCCATTAAGGCGAGCTCCTCACTCAGCTCCTCACAAGAGGGCGTTGAATCCGCCCACAACCACTACTTCTATGGTTATTTATTATATGTTGATCTCGACGATGGCCGTAGTTGTGGCACCTGCAAAATCGACCACGTATCCTTTCTCGTTCGTCACCACTCACTCTAACTGATCTATCCTGTTGCGACATACTGGAAAATAAATCGGCGAAGAGCGTGTGTAGATGATCGGTTCCTTGAACTCGGAACTGGGTTTGAACGTGGCGATGATTCCCGTCTGCTTGTGACTTCCTAACCCGTCAGATTTCGTGATCATGCCTTCAGCCACGTTGCAGTGAATGCTTAAAGTCTCGATGACTAGAAATTTAGAAATGTTTGTTCCTGTGTGCTTGATGCCAGCTTCGAGTTTGGTGTTGTTCTCGAAACCTAATAGTTCTCCTATAGTGAGCAGATCCACCGTCTCCATCACGGACACAATTTCAACTCTGTGCGTGACGGAATTTTGAGAATGTGCTTCTAGGTAACTGAGTTTGCAAAGTAGAAAGATTGTATTGACCTGGTGTGATGAAGATATTTTCACTTCCGATGCTAATTTTGTTATTGTGCTCTGTAACGTTAGGTATGAGGTACATGCTGTAGAATGAACGTATAGCTATGGATTTAGGATAGACGATGTCGTCGTGCAAAGTGAGTTTCAAGTCCGAAGTCTCTATCGTGAGATGGAATACGCCCATAATGATGTTTCAGGTTTCACAGTGCTTTCTGGAAATCTTCGATCGTAGGGTTATTTTTTTAGAAAGAATCGAGAGCATGGAGAGACAGAGATGACCGCAGTTCACTTCGTCTAAACCTTGAATTCTCTCGTCGTTGTAGAAGAGGTTGAAAGGTTTAAAAAATTTAGTAAAGTCGACGGTCGAACGCCTCCGAATAAATCGAAAACGAACGTGTTTGCATTTTTGAGGTAGCATATCCAGTGTGTGAATGGATTTTCGTAATTGTCAAAGTTGACGATTCCACACTCTTTTTTCGTTGCGGTGGAGGGTAAAGAATCTGACATTCAAACGCCCTTGAAGTGTTTGATTTGTAAAGTTTGTATTAAAGATTTGAGGTCGCGGTTACTGAGCAATTCTTCTTTTTTAAAAACTTGTTCTTGACGCCCTTCCCTTTATTCTCCATGGCCAGGTTGTGACGTCTCTGTTCTTCCAATTCCGCCTTGTTCTTTTTCGAGTCGATGACGGTTTTCGAGATGGCTGCACTTCCACCCTCCAAACTTCCCACTGCACTCAAAGCTGCCAGTATTGGCGGAATGCTGAATATGAAACCACTAACGTGGTGAGATTTTTTCCTCGCAATCTTTTCATTTGTGGAGTGCTGAGCAGCAATATCATTCCGTGACCTTTCATCAAGTAAGAAAGTTTCTTCTCGTGTTGTTTCTTGGTGAGTAATACATCGAGGGCACCCAAATTCTTTAGATTCGAGTACGGTACTTGATACACGACGCCCTTGGTTTTCATCACGGGGAAAAATTGTTTCTTGTAGATTTTTCAAGGTATGTTATTTATATATATGTTCTGTGATTTTTTTTGTTTTGTCTCGTATATTTTTTCAGAGTTCTATGATTTTTTACTGCAACTGCTAAACAAATTCTATTACGTGCTTCGTTTCGTTACGAGGAAGATCCATTGTACCCTTGTACACGATTCGAGTTTTGTTCTCGATTGAAATAAATAGCTTCTCATCAGATAACATGTTAGCGTATCGATCTGGTAAAAATAGGCTGTATTGACGGTCGAGCAACAGACGTACTTTGGACCACAACTTTTTTTGACGATACACCATTTTTAACGATGCATTTTTTTACGATAAGGCAACTTTCTCTCACGATGTCCATGATTTTTTTGACGATGAAAATTTTTCCACGACTTTTTTTGAGGATACATCATTTTTTAACAATGCTAATTTCCACGACTTTTTTGACGATGCAATTTTTTTCACTTTTTTTGACGGTACATCATTTTTAACGATGCAATTTTTTACGATAAGACAACTTTTTCTGACGATATAAATTTTTCCGACAACTATTTTTTTGAGGATGCAAATTTTTCCATGACTTTTTTGACGATACATCATTTTTTAACGATGCAATTTTTTTACAATAAGGCAACTTTTTCTGACGATTTCCACGACAACTTTTGTTTTACTATTTCCACGACTATTTTTTACGATACATCTTTTTAAACGATGCAAATTTTTTACGATAAGGCAATTTTTTCTGACGATGTCCACGACTTTTTTTTCACCATGTCCACGACAGCATGTTTTTGACAATACATCATTTTTTTAACGATGCAAATTTTTTACGATAAGAATTTTTTTCTCAAGGTTTTTTTTTATAGACCCCGTCCAAATTTTCGTTTCGTGTTCATGGCGACGGTCGTACCCAAAGCTGCAACCCGTTCTCCTAAAGAAGCATCCCTGCTGATGAATCTCCCGAAGCCTGTATGTTCCAAGTTTCTATCTGCTTCGTGACGTGCATCTAGATCGGTGTGTACGTTGTAAGCCATGTCTTGATCTTTGCATGCTGCGTCCAACGGATTCACTCCCCTGTCTCCTTTTTACAAACGTCGCTCGAGTTTGGTACCCGGTCCGCAGTACTGATAACCTGGGATGTGCATTTCGAAAGGTAATTTATTGATGATGTCGTTCACGAGTCCCTTGCCCTCAGCCATGCTCCAAAATTTCGGCGGAAGCGTGTTGATGATTTTGATCAGGTAACCTATTCCTTTGCTGTCGTTCACGATGAAGTTGGAGAATTTCGTGCTGATCATGTCCACGATTCCTATCTTCTCGTTGTAAAAATTACTATTGCCTGCATTCTCTTCGCCTGCGATGACGAGTAAACGATCAACGAATTTTCTAACATCGTCCACCCAAACAAATTCTTTCGGTAAGGTGTTGTAGCGTTTGACACCGCTTCCACATTTGATATCGTTTCAAATGGTATTGATGAGATTTCTGTACTTCTCTCCGCTGTTGGATTTCACCCCATTCTGTGTAGCAAAATTGTTCTGGTAAATGGCATCCGTCATGATTATAATTTCCCTGTAACTCTGGTAATCTTCGTCGGTTTAATCTTTGGGATATTTTTTGGCTACGATTTCCCACAATCCCACTGTACCTGGATACCTGGAACAAATATATTTTTTCACCTAAATTAACTTTAATGTCGTTGCCTTCCAAAGTAACTTTCGATTTTCCAATTTTCCACACCACACCTTCGTTGGTTTCCATGCTCGGGTACAATCCGAACACTTCGTCCTTGTCGAATTTCCCCGTGCTCAGGTAGTTTTGTGCCAACGGACCTAACTCGATCTTCTCCGAATAAGAGGTACTGCCTATGGCTTGACATCTTGATGGTTGTCTAAGTTCCAGAGGAGTGCGAATGCTGAAGAGATTTTCGAGCAGCAAGAGGTACGAGTTCCGTGATCAGATTCTTGTTCTGTTCCGTGACATTTTTAATTTCCTTGCATAGACCGCTGATGGCGTCAGTGGTAGGTTGACCTTCGCGCTTTTTCTCTTCGTAGAATCCGCGATTCTTTGATTTCCAAGATTTGAAGTGTTTTGCGAGGTAATCGCGCAGCTTAAGATTGTCGTATTCGATTTTTCGTTTCGTCATCACGTTATTTATATACGTCATGTTTCTGTATTTTCCGTCGTTGGGTTTCCTCGTCATGTCGATCGTCGCGAATCCGAAATCGTCACTGTTCCATCAAGAAGAGCAGCATTCCGAAAATTGATTGCAGTTCATGTCTCCGCCTACGTGGTACTTGTACGCGTGCTTGAGGTTGGTGTGATCTTGACGAAACCAACAAATGAAATTAGCGTTGTCTCGTAGTAAATGTTTTGGAATTTTGGAAAATGTTTGAGCTATGTAAAAGCAATCCATTCTTTTGTGACGACTTTGAGTGAAAAAGTTGCGAATTGCATCCTGGTTTTCCATGATGACGTCGACGAACACCACGACAGAATTTTCGTGACAATCGCCGAGTGGTTTTATTTCCGAAGCGAACATTGCAATGTCCAGTCCATCATACAGTTTCATCAGTTGATGGTATTTCGATTGCTCCAAATTTTTGAGAATACGTGCAGGTGCCTGTTCTTCCAATCTAACCAATTCGGCGCGAGGAGAAAATTGTCCACCAGCAACGTGGTTTTCCCACAATCGGAAGGACCTACGATTAGACAACGGATGCTGTTGGGAAGCAACTTGCGGTTCTTTTTAGTTTGACGTTCGGAATCGGGTAGACGCTTCACCACGTTCCACGTACTCACAAGATCACTTTGTTCGCGTCGATCCAACTCTTTTCCGGAAGTCCCAGCCATTTGACAAACAGTTTGTTATCTTTCCTACGCAATACTTTCTCGATGAGGTACGTGTCGGCGTGTTTCCTTTTTGAGATTTCCTCTTGGTAAAACCTTCCTTTCAAAATTTCAACGCTAATATTCTTTATTATATACGTATGACGGTTTCCGGGTAAAACTCGAACCACTGTAAAACGTTCCGTGCTCCAATTTTTGGTGAATCCTTTCTCGAATGTGCGTTTGAATTTGCTGATCCTCACCTGGTCTCCAAATTTGAATTTTGATTTCTTGGTCGTGGGACAGTATTTTGGAAAATAAACCGTAGAAATTAATCTCTGTTCGTCACATTGTTTAACGTCCACTGGTTTCATGCGTATCGTACTGTGAACGGTGTGATTGTAATCGTCAACGAGTTCCGGTATGATGTCGACCCACTTGTATTTTCCCAGAAGTGTGAATCGTTCCACATGTGCGTTTTCAAGGTTCGATTAAATCTTTCCACGATGCTGGCTTTGATGTGACTGAAGGTCGAATAATGTCGAGTGTCATGTTTTTGAATGAACTGCCTGAACGTCGAATTGTAGAATTCTTTTCCGTTGTCCGTTTGAAGTAAACGAGGACGTATTTCATCGAAAATGGTTTTAAATGCTTCCACTACGCATGTTCCCGTTTTGGCTTTCAAAGGCAGAGCCCATGTGAATTTTGAAAAAGTACCTATGACTGTGAGGAAGTACTTGCAACCCATGTTCAATTTATGTACATTTTTCAAATTACCCCTGCTCATTTCGACGAGGTCCGCCTGCCTGCCTTTGTTACTACAGCTAAACGTTCGTAGTTGCTACGTGCAGGTTTGTGCAACTCTTCAACGATTGCTTGATTAGACTTTGAGTGCGAGGTTTCGCTTGAAGAGAATAACTAACGTCATGGGATTCAAAGAGGGTCGTACCTCACTTGTGTATTGAATGATAAGTTTATCACCTGCACTCACATCAAACATAGTAAGATCTTCGTCTTGGTGTACTTCATATATGTTGTGTGTTTCGTTCCAATGTGCCAAAGGAATGTTTCCTGCTATCTGGACACCACCATTTGATATTAAGGTCGTGGTGAGAACACTAGCTTTTCTGCCGTGAGACCAATATGAACATTCGTGTATCTGAATAGTGCCATTGAAGAGAATCGTGTAATACGGGTGGTAATGATGTAACATGTACAGTTTGTTACCATCAACGAACGTGGAAATTCTGTGCTGATTTGGTACGCTGTTGAATTCAAGAGCATCCAGAGAATGCAGTTTAGCAAATCTAGTATCGGCACTAACGAGGTTACTGTGAAGCTCTCCCAGTGTATTTTGTATGGGCAACAAATATTCTACGATGGTATCCGTTACAAAAGAAAACTACGGTTTAATTTTTACTTCGACATTCAACTGTTTGTAGTTTTCGTTCAGTTCTTGCAACTTGGCACCGAAAGTGGCCAGCGTCGATTCCTGAGTGGCAGCATTGTTTTCGAGAACGCCAACCTGTTCTCTGACGCCGACGAAAATCTGCTATAGATTTTCCAGTAGATGCAATTTGGAACTTTTCACGCAAAGATCGATTATGATGCTTCTCATGTCGGTGAACTGATCGTAGAAATATTTCACACTCTGCGATGTCGGCAACGTGTACAGCATGTCTCGAAGCGAAGCAATTTAATCTCGAATCTGTCCCGTGTTCGTTTCTTCGCTTTCTAACCGTTTCAGTAAACGCGAAATGCTTCTTTTAATGGCGTGAAGTTCTATCGATGTGGGAAGATTGCCTACTGTGTTTTCGAGTCCTGTCAAACACACTTTTATGTCTCTAGATTCGGACAACGTGCACACCGCCGTTTTCAATTTTACAAATCTTCGTTCGAAGGCAGGCTTGTTTACAAAGTTTAGAGATCACGCTTTATGTTGTCGAGTACGTGATGAAAATGATTGAGATTCGATTCGACGTTCAAATTTTCTAAATAATCGATCTTATGTTGAACCGTAGTTAACGTGTCTTGAATGCTTGTCAACGCACTTGCTTGGGCGTGAATATTTTTGATCTCTTCGTTGATCAACTCCAAAGAGGCCTGGAGCGTAGCGATCGTAGTTTGAATGTGTTCGAAATGTTGGTACGCTTCCAATTGAATCTGGGTGTTTGCTACGCACTTGCTGATCACTTGCAATTCTTCGGTGGGAAGTAAATTCGTGATGGTGTCTTCCAAAATCTGCAATTTATTTTTAATTTCTTCGAGCGTCTTGTGAATGTCATCCTCTTTGATCGCGGTCTCGCGTAATTTAGAAATGGCATCGTGTAACTGTTCAGCATCGATAGAGTTTTGAAGTTAGGAATTTTTTTTTCTATGTTGGAAGTTCGCTCTTCGATTTCAAGTTTTAATTTTTCAAAATCTTTAATTTGCAACTGTTGCAATTTAGCTAAATCGTTCTGAAGCGAATCCACACTCAACTGTATATTTTGAACTTTATCAAATGAAGGCACGTCGACGTAATTTTTCAACAGAGATTTCAGTTCGGAATTGAGAATGGGATCCAAACATTGTGACTGAAGATTGGCAATTTCACAATTGAATTCATCTTTAAATTTACCGAGAACCTTCTTGTTGAGGGAAGGAATTCCAAATCTGTTGGGTTTAAGATAAGCAGATGTATCGAAATAATCAAACATGACAGGATGTTTCATTTCTTCGCATAAGTTCGTTGATTGTATGGCATCAATAAAACTGTCGGTGTCGGTGTACAAAAGTGATATATTATCATTGTAGAATGGTTTCATTACTTCATAATGAAATTCGAACATGTGAAGTTTCGACAAGTCGAGAACCGTTGCTCCAACGTAAATAGGTTTTCTGAATTTTATGAATTTTATATCTAGATTAAAAAGTGCCAAATTCTCGTTGTAATTTTTTATCGATTTGAATCTAGGATCAGAAACCAATTTTCTACATTTACTCTTATCGGAAATCAATTTTATGTCTATATGATTTTTAACATTCTCCATGGTCTTGCCGTATACCACATTATTCAATAATTTCAAGAAATCCTTTTTCAAATCTGATTTGGCAATGATCCTATATAGTGTGTTTGTTTCAATATACGGTCTTAACCATGGAGAATGTTTGAAGTTAAGGATTCTTCTCACATTTACTATCTCAACACCCCTACCAATCAAATACCGGAGATTCTTGTAGTGGACGACGTATCTCTCTTTTCTCTCCAGAGTTAGCAAAAGTTTGCTTTGATTAGAATCAGGTGGACATTTGATTTCGGGAGTCGGAGGTAAATCGGAAAAAGTATCATGCAAATTATTTGGAAATTCAATGTCCACCTCAATGAACAGACAAAATTCACGATCGTCAAAATGATTAATATCAATTGACATGCGATCTATCCACTTGAAACCTCCGTAGGGAAGATTTTGTATCATTGCGAATCCGTATAGAATGTTAACATCACCGTAAAATATGTAATTCGATGCTCGATTTGAATCGTATTGATTCTCGGACATGTGAATGTTGTTTGCCTTTGCGTATCTCTGCGAGCATTAAACCATCCCCCCGCGTATCCCCCTCTCAATGAAAAGCAACACGTCCACGTCCGATATCAATTCCAACTTGATCCTGGTCAGGAGCAACATGGCGGACCACGCCAAACCAGGAGGGCTGTAAAATTATACTGGATCCAACTTGTAAATATTCACCGACGAGTTACTGAATGCTTGAAAAACATCGGCGAGTATTGTTACATCTAGTTTTAAATATGCGTAATGGTAATCCCCGAGAGTATCTCATCTCACTTCATTCCACATTAATTTCGCATGTTCGTTTTCTTCGTCCGTGATTCCGGTTTCTTTCAGCTGACTGTATAATTATTTTTTATGTGGGAGAGCATGATCATTCAATTTAGATATTCGTACATATTCATCAGTTACATATTCGTAAGGATAAATGCCTTTATGTCTAATACGTTCTATGTCAACCTTAGGAAAACTAGCTCTAGTTATTTTAGATTGTTCGTCTGAAGGTTTACTTTCTAGAGAGTGCACGTTTGCAGAGAGAAATCTGCACGAGTTGAGGAATCTCATCTCTACGGTTTCTTTTGTTCCTGGAATCTTAACTTTCTTACTTATAGAGATATATCTTTCTTCGTTCTCAGCAAGAATATATATTTTTCCGTGTCGTATCCAATTTTTCTAATTAAGGGATGGAAGTCGTAATTGGATCCATTGTGAAAAATATTGGTACGAATTTAGGCTTCTGGATTTTAAGGTTGCATGTTTTACAGATTCCACTGATGTAGTTTCCGCTGAAATGATTATGATGAAATACTTTCTGTTATCAACCGTGAAACCTGAATTGCAGACTGGACAGACAACAGTTGCATTGTGATTTTGCAATTCGGTAGCAGAAAAATGAAGCATTGGTTTTGATTTATTCAACACTGTACCAATTCTCAATCCAAAACTCTTCGACCATCTTTTCCAGGAAAAGTTTGATTGCATCCCGTGCTCGGTATATGTATGGTTAATTAATTTTATCATGCATAACGACAACGTATCCCAAAACTATTTGGTTCATGAAGCTGGTACAGTGTTGTGGAAGAAAGTTCTGGATCAGGATTACAATACGATAAACGTTTGAGGAATGTCTCAAAATTTGCAACGATGATGAAAGGAAGTAGATATTAAATATGCCTTTGACTGCAACCCTGATTTTTTGACCCCACGACCACCAAAACCTCAAAAACTCACTTTCTCTCCACGTTCCGCGCCTCATTTATTGCACTGACGATGTTTCACAGCGAAGAAGAGCAGTGATGAGTGAAATGCACTTTCTCATCCTCTCATCCTTGAAGGATGAATACACCTTATCGTAATTTTCCTAGTCCGGGACCATGTTTATATATCGTGACCTTTGAAAACCTCTCGGGAACGATGTCACACACACACGCGCGCGCGCCTCTCATTATTTCTGTATTGTAACGCAAGCAAACAAATAATAATTGTTTTTTCTTTAGGATTCCTGGCCCCTATAACCCCGCCAGGGTGCGTGGTGCCCAACCCAGCAACCATTGCGAATGCTGCCAGAAATTTAATCAACATTGTTCGTTCTCGATGCTGGAATCTTATGTAGATTATTCCATGAAAAACAAATTGATAATCCTGTGCGAAGCCCCCAAAGCATTTACGCAATTTTTGATGTTTGTGTGGATAGCGACGCTCGGTCGAACGAAGTTTTCAGCCCCGATAGAGAAATTGTGTTCCATCGCTCAACGCAACGTCTTTATCACGGACCAAACGCTTTCAAACGATCCAAACTTTCTGCAAAACGTACGAGAAAGAATTCCAAAATATCGAATGTCGCTCGAGAGTGGGAGAGAAAAATTGAAATCGTTTTTCGATTCGTTGAGAGCATCGACCCAAACGTTGACCATTCCGGGACTTGCACGGCAAGAGCCCTAACTTTCTTCCAAGATTGCAGTTCTTCTCACGCAACGTGCGAAGCATCTTGCAACCGTTTCCAAAACTATCGTCGTTGAACGACGCAACTTTAGAGGCGATATGTGCGGGTGATGCGGAAATCGAACGTTCGTGGCTTCGAAACATCACTCGCTTTTTCTGCTCCGAACCTGCATACTGGAACGATTCGCAGTTTCGCTCGCAAGCTTTGTCTTTCTTGCAAGCGTGTGCTCGATTGGAGAACAATGTTATTTTTTCGAGGGCGCAAGAAATGATCGTTTCGTCCGCATTGCCCATACTGCCCGCTTCCGCAGCAAACGACCACACCTCGGCAACCCCTCCACTGCTACAACAACAACGGCAACTCCTCCCCGAACCCATTCAGCTCGCATCCGCTTCCGCCAGAAGGGAATCGATTTTTTCCACCTCCACGGTCATGAACGAAGAATCCACATCCCTGATAACGATCCAATCAGAAGTGGATGCGGCGGAAGCGAGCACCACAACATCCGCTTTTGGAAGATTACCTATCCACATTATGCTCGACCAAAAAAGCTGCATTGCTGCATGTGGAATTTTCTAACCTTTTCGCGTATTATTTTTTTATGGAATCACAAACACGAAACCGGTGGAAGTATATATCATTTTTCGTTGTACCAGGGCAACACACACACGCATGAGTGAATTGCTAGGACATTGTGTTTTAACCAAGGGGTTGCGTGGGTGGGGTTCCTATATAACGTACCAGTTTCTCCTTTTATACATCATTATCATAGTGAACGTCAAAAGTGGCAGTTCAGTATTCTTAATTGTTTGTCTGACAGTATACATATATATCATCGTGGAAGTTTTAGTGAGCTACAAGTTTTTTTTGAAGTCTGTCTCTCTCTCTTAAAAGGTAAGCTTTTTTTTCAAGTGTGTTTTATTTTTTCACGATATATATTTATTTTGTTTTGCGTCTGACACACACATATTCAGAGGAGTCATAAAAATTGACACACATACCATATATTTTTTGCCTCCTACAACAGTGCACACACGCGTCTAATATATATGCACTTGTGGAAGGAAAAAAATATCTAGCATTTTTCAACTTTTTTTCTTCTGTTTCAGTTGCGCTTTCCCCTACCACCACACACCCCCCAAAAAATTTATCTGTATATATAAATAACAGAGAAATATGGAATCGCAAGCAGGTCCCTCCGGTCTTTGCGGGAAAGTGGCATGTGTGAACTGTGCGAAGTTGGTTTCTAAACCCAATATTCCTAGGCATTTGAAATAATGTCGTCTACCGGAACATGATGTCGTCCCCCCGGCAAAGAAATCTCGCACTGATGTGCACGAAGGCGGTGCTTTGAAAAAAATGCACGCATCATGACGTATAAATCTGGAAGTGACGAAAAGTGTGATTCGAGCACGTTCCTCGACAATGTGAAATCTCTGGTAGTTGATAAATTACGGGATTGCCTCGTTAATGTTGCAGTTAAAATTCATCTCGTCTTGACTCTGCTGTATGAGAAAGTTGTCTCGTCCGAGACAAGCACTTTCAGCTTTTATGTAGGGTGCGAAGGCTTACATGAGGGCAATCACGACGATCTTGAGGAGATTGTGACACGGCTATTTGAGCACCTGGGACAAAAACAAGAAGAGTTTGAAGGTAGAGGAAGTGGATGGAGTCTTTGCGGTCGCAGCCACATGTTACAGCTTCGAGTGTGCAATTTCAATCCCTAGTGACTAATCCTTTCCGGATTATCTATCCAATGAACCGGGTGAAGTGCCGCTAAAACGCACCACATAAAACACTTATTGTCGGTGTTATGAATGTTCAACATGGCTCTCTTATGCTAAAATTCTACCGGAAGTGGAACGTAGCTCGAAGCAGAAAAAGGCGTAAATTTGTAATAAGCGATTTACGTGTGAGGACTTCCGCATAGAGGCCAACAGGATCCATTAGCCTTGAATTCATCGTTTTTCCTATTCAATTCATTGGATATATTACAATAGAACTCATTCAAATTATTTGCCAAAAATAAAACCTGGTTTTTCGTTCGATGGTAAACCATATTCGTTGTACCATCGGCTTTCTCGTATTCGGACAAGAGATCAACATAAACTTTTATGGAATTGTTTTTCAGTTTACTTTTCAAAATATTTATGATAGATGTTTTCATTTCACTCAAGAAACTAGAAATGACACAGCTTGGTTTCGGAGTAAAAGAGAAATCCTTAAGCTGACCGTCGAATGCAGATCTAATTGGTTTATGTTTATTGGTAAACTTCATTTGCTTGGAAGTAGAAGCTTCCGTTTCTGAATTATAGATTTTCCTTTTCGTTGCGGTCGATGGTTTGCAAATTTTCAGATGGCTACTAAAATTAGGAACGCTAATCATCTTTCCGCATCGAACACAATGCTTAGAAGGTAACAAACGATTTTGAGTGAATTCCATTTTGTTTCTCGAGGACAACACGTAACACCAAATCAAGTCAAAATTAAAAAAAAAAAACAAATAGTTACAAAATACGATAGAATTCTCAGATGTTATTTAAATACTAGTTTCTCCGGGACAACGTAGCTTTAAAACTATAGTTGTAAAAATACTCCGGCAACAACAGATCAAATCAAACGTAGTTGAAACTATGGTTGTCGGGCGACAACAATTAAACACTCTATCTAAATAAAAAGTTCTTACCTGCATCAGGGCTCGAACATAGGACCTTTGACGTACGGACCGACAACATTCCAACTGCACTATCGGATGCTCTCCTGGCTGATTTTCACGGTGCTCGCCGTTTATATAGTTTTTTCCAGTCAATCAAAAGAGACCAGATCATCACATTACATCATTTCATCACGTTATCTCAATTGCGCAATAGACTACGCTAGAATTAGGTCAACGTATTAAGTAATAGATATGAGTCATCGCATTACGTAACAATATGAGTTTTCGCATTACGTAACAATATTTCATGAGTCATTGCGTTACGTAACTTTGTGCAATACAATATCAGTCATCGTATTACGTAACATTGAGCAATAGATATGAGGCATCACATTACGTAACATTGTGCAAGGCATCAGATTACATGCTATAGACGTTCCAACATTTGCTCCTAGATGACTTTGTCATCCCTGACCAGAAAAGTGGAGGGAGTACACACACAACCTCTGAAAATTTTACAAGTCCAGCGAATATCTGGAAAACAGTACGAGATAGCGAAAAAATAAATCGAAAAATCTCCCCCGTTGAACCCCTTGTCGATTTTGGTGATGTAGAGTACGTATAGCAAGTTTGGTTGCCCAGGGTAGGCCAATTGTCAAATATATATATATATATATATATATATATATATATATATATTGATAGGACCATCGTAGAGCATCGGCTCCTAACAAGATGAACATAGGTTATCATCGTTGATCCCCTCCCCCCTGTCGAAAATTTTCCAAGTCCAGCGTTAAAAATTGCAAATATCTAGAAAACGGTGAGAGATAGCGAAAAAATAAATCGAAAAATCTCCCCAAACACCACACCTTGTCGATCTTGGGGATGTAGAGTATGTATGCCAAGTTTAGTGGTCCTGAGTTCAAGGGTAAGGAGTAACTTTCGATAAGATCATCGTAGAGACATGAGGTTTTTTCGTTAGCATCGGCTCAGTGTTCTTTTTTGATCTCCTAACAAAATAAATACAGGTTATCATCCTTCTGTCGAAAATTGTGAAAGTCCAGCAAATATCTCGAAATCGGTGAGAGATAGAACGAAAATAAATCGAAAAATCTCCCCCGTTAAGTCCCTTGTCGATTTTGGGGATGTAGAGTGTGGGTACGAAATTTGGTGGTCCTGAGTTCAAGGGTAAGGGTGTTTGTGCACACCCTCCAAAATTTTGATCACTCATAACTTTCGAAGATGCAGTCGTAGAGAGGTTGGGTTTAGTGTGTTGGTCGAGTCTCGGTGTCCTCTATCCTCCCATACGGAAATTAGTATAGGTCATCATAGAAGCAATTTTCATCAATCGAAAAAGTTTCCAAATCAACAGGTGCTGGACCAAAAAAAAATGTTTGGGGGGTACCTCTCTTTTGTACCATATGGCCCGGTAACACGTAGGTTAATTTAGACCGATAAAAAAAATAATCAGTGAATAGGTTAAGTTTTATCACGTAAAATCGTGAGGTAAGAAAGTTTAGTTGCACAAAAAAATCGTCATGAAGGGCTACGAGGTTAAGGCGTTGCAAAAAAAAATTGCACAAAGGGCTCATCCTTTTGTGAAAATTTAGTTGAAATGAAAATTGCACTAAAATGTCGTTGGACGCTATAAAATCCACAAAAAATTGTCATGAAAGCTATTACTGAAGTTAAATCTTACAAAAAGAGAGCTCATCCTTTTCTTGACTTTGAAACGATAAATATACAGTACTGGCTGGCCTTTCAATTTATAACTACTTTTCAATTCATCACCTTAGCTCCTCTGTTCAAGCTCTAAAACATAATCAAGATCAGATTCAGGCAGAATTACAGGAAACGAAGAAAGACGAAATCCAGGCTTTCCGAGTTGTTAATAACGTTTTGGTAATCTTCAATATTTATCTTATAGCTCTTAAAGCGGATTTAGTTTCTAAATTTTGTAACATCTATACTGAGGAAATGCACATCATGGCCCTTCTACACTCTTCAGAATTATTTACCCATATTGATTTTATGGTAACCGATTTATCAATGAATAAACTATCTCTTCATATGATTTCTCCCAATTGGCTCCGTGTTTATCTGAGTCTTCATTCTGATTTTAAGGACACCCTATATATGACGGATCTTTTACGCTTTGACCAATGTCTACCTTGTCAATTATGATGTATCCACTCATTCCTTTCTTATTTTGTTAGAAACTCCAAATTTAACTCTTAACGCTACTTCTCCCGTTTCTCGGACTATCAATGTTGGCACTTTTGTTGATAATAAATGGTTCCGGGTTAAATTCCCCAATTATTCTATAAAATGGAACATATTGGTGAAACCCAAATCCTAGAAATTCTTGACAGTCATTGTAAATTAAATTCCTTTATTTACGTTTGTATTCATACGGAGCTCTCAATTCACGATAATATTAAATGCTTAACAAATATTTTATTTCTTAATTTCACCATTTCCTGTTCCAGAGAAATAAAATCCAACGTCGGGGGCTACCTCACAAAATTTCGAACTCGAACAGGAATGATAGTGTCCGGCAGGGGAATATTCCTCCAATCACAAAATGTAAGCGGTATTTTAAATACACACACTACAATAACAGTGTCTGAAGGAACACCTGTTTTCTGTAATTATAAGAATTTCGAACAATTGATTTTTGATGATGAAATCATCCATACTCGTAGGGCTTTAGATACAGAAATAGCTATTCGAGAAATTTCTCCACTTTTTAATACCTCTGAAAATTTTTCAAATGTAATTATTCCTGCTTGCACTGACTTTCGTCTGGCAATGGAGAAATTGAATCAGTCAATCGCAAACGAACCAAAATTACATGAAATATTTTTGTCCCATTTTCCCGTTACTGTTATCCTATTACTAATTTGGAACTTCATTTTAACCGTTTATTTATGCTATACGTCAGGCGTATGCAGGCGCAAACCAACCTTGACTAGTGAGCGTTAAAAATGCGTCACTATGTTGCCTTGATTTATTCATCCATTTATTATGTATATTTCTTTAATCTTGATTCTAACCTCACTGGAGCCATGTCATCTACTATTTACTATATCTTAAGGATCCAGAATTTACTTATTGGATTGGTCCGTTTTAACAGTTGTGAGGTTACCAAATTTTGGGTTAATTATTTTATTTCCGTCAGTTTCTTATTTTTTACAATGCTTTGACTTTTCTGACATTATATTAATGGATTTCGTCGGGTTACTTTTCTGATACCACGGGATATATTTTATACCATTTACATATAACATTCTATATATTTATCAATATTTAATGCTAGATATCTTCGTTTATTTTATTGTCCCTTCTTTATTCTATATTTATCATATGCCAACAAAGGGCACATAGTGCCATATCATAACCTTAGTCTTATTTTGAACATTATTCTATATTTTGGGAGAAGGCAGGGGCTACATAATTTTCTCAATATATGTTTATTAATTTTCAAGTGGTCATTATTTCATTTTAATAGTGTTCCAGGGTTAAGGCGTCAAAGTACATTTTCCGCCTTTTATTTTATTTAGCCTTCATTCCAATTTTGTTTTATAATTTATATCACTTATTGGGTAGTTTAGTGTAATTTATTTAACTTATCTTTACTCATAATTTTCACTTGCCTATAAATTCACGATTACTTTACACATTTATTATATATTTTAAATATTCACTGTGTATCTGCAACCATCCTGGCCCCCTCTGCACAGTTTCACCTAAGCAGTGCCCATGTTTAGTGATCCCTTTCTTGGAGTGACCGAGGCGTCACAAATCCTGGACACCTTGCACACTGTATGCAACGGCACGGTACACCTTCCGTTCTCGTATGCAACCAGCGACATTTTCTCTCTCTCCAGTGTTGGCATAAGACGTGTGCCGGAAATATGGAATGGCGTGTGCTTTGAACTTTCGGGGGCCTATCATAAATAACCCCATCCCAGTGTCCGCCATTGGACAACGAATATTTTGGGGCTTGCAAACACTATTTGGAGTGGATGTCCATGGACTACCCTGTGTTCGTCCGCTCTACTGCCAACTTGTTTTCATGTGCTGAACTTTCCACACCGGAATTTCAAGCCGGTCCCCCAGTGCAATTGTGATCTGTCAAGTACCGTGCATCTCCCGGAACAGTGCTTCCTACCCCAGGACTCCAGGGTTCGCGTGTGTCTGGATTGACTGTCTTCTGACTTCGCAGGTCATAGTGCACACATAGTGTGCTACGAACGTCTATGGCAAGTAAAAATTTATTCTTCAATTATAATCTTCTCTTCGTGCGGTTGTGGGTAGCCAATACTGCGCGTGTTGTTTATTTTATTGGCTTCATTGCATCCATTTCAAAGCCGCGCAGTCTAAGCGGAGATTGGTGTTTACCACTGTCTCTTTCTCTCGCCTCTTGAACTGTCCTCCTGACGAGGCAGAAGACCGCGAGCAATCGACCTCAAGGTTTCTCACGGCTTACGTTCGGCGCTTAGTTAGCACTTGTTCAGAGGCCATTGCTTATCTCTCTGAGTTGTTATGCGAAACGCAGAAACCATTCGCATGTCTCGAGTTACGATCCAGTGTGTTGCATTTTGCGCTGACTCCGCGGACCTGCGAACAACACTTGCTATCGCATGTTGACCAAACGTCAGCATTGTTGATGACACAAGTCTCTTCCAGCGTGTGGCTAATGAAAACAAAGGACATTCTTCCTTGACTAGCTATGAGCTTCAGTTTTGTTCTATTTAATTTTTAGATGAAGGGTTTATTTCTTATTTTATTTTATGTAGTATTTCCTGTAGTAAAATACCTTTTAAATTTTGGTGAATGACAGAAGGTTCAATTTAAACTATCAATGATTACAATTTCAATTTGGGAAATTGTTTTGCAAGAGGGAGACCGTAGAATATTCGTTCGGTTTCTGAACTATTGACCCTGGAAGCCCTTGCCAGCTCCTGCTCAGAAATGCGTAGGATAAGCCTTTTAAAGGAAATGGTAAGAACACTGGCCTTTGGCTAGAGGTGACGAGAGGCCAAGCGAGGGTTTAAATAGATGCGCATGAGAGCGACACGAGGTACTTTTTATTTAAAATCATCGGAGAAGCAGGAGCTATTGGTCTATTTTCTAAACCGAACAAGGTAAGCTATTCTAAACCATTATCTGCCATTCGCATTGCTCAGTTCAGTATAAAACCTAATCATGAGTGTATATTAATGTTAAGTTAGGTATTTGTACCTCGCCCTTTCAGGGCTGTCTCTACCATCAATAGTACTAATCGGGAGGGGCAAGTTACATCCTTATTTAAGATCCCCGCGTTCATGTTGGAACGCTACGATTTGTAGGTTTATAATAGTTATGGGGTAATGGGGACTTAACGCCCATTTATATCGTTTCTTGATTTATGGGTAGAGATCTGTATCTGTATGCAGGTTTTTCTTTTACTCCTTCTGCGGGATCAAAAACCTTACTGCAGACACATGCATGAGACACGCTGCTTAATAATGGTATCCGTTGTTTTCACTTTTATATCATTTTCAGAACCGTTAAATGAGAATCACATTTTGTGATGATTGAAAGCTAGATATCTGATCCACGATTTTTTCTTTATCATCTTTACTATCAACGAACTTTACTTGTGCACCATGAGAATGCATAAAAATAGTGGCAGTAAATTAATCTTAAATTGTTGGTGTGTCTGTTGCAACAGATTCGGAGTTAGTTTTTGATTCTGTATCTTGAATTGTATGTGTAACAAGTCTGTTATTGTTTTTTGCTTTGAATTATTATCTCGACTACGAAAATGATATTGCTCATTGATGAATCTGAAATCCCTTCCAGATGTAAATGAAATATTTAATCTTCTGCCATTGCCCTTACACTTAATATTCATTATTGCATGTAGATTCACTTCAAGAAAATTACCCTTCATGTCGCTCTAGAGCATTTCGTTTTATTTAGCTAAATCAAAAGCTGTACGGAACTCCAAGATGTTTTCGGCTATTATTGTCTTCCTAACGACATCAGACATTATACCAATCATAAATGTGTCAAACAATGTAATAGGGTAAAACTCACCATATGAACATGCTTCACATATCTTTAGGAGTTTTGTTTCAAAATCTTCAACCTTCTTTAGATCCAACTGAGTACATTTTCTTAAATTTAGACGTTGAATTATAAAATTACTACTTGGAATGTAATGATAAGCGAGCCTATGAGAAATATCCTTGAATGATTTCTTTTCTGGTAATATTGTTAATATTGTGGCGAATAACTCGCGTAAAATTTTATAAGGTTTGGGACCGATTAGAGATAAGAATTGAGGAACTTTGTTTTCCTCCGAAATGTTGAACACTGCTAACACATAGCAGCAATTATCATACCTTTCCAAGTAAGAGTTGATATTTCATTTTTCTGGATTATATTATCAAATCCTGGCAGGTATGACATGATTCCTACAGCAATGATGGAATTTAATTAATTACATACAGAACTAACATTTGTCGCCAAACACCATCCTCTTTGCCATTTTATACTTCTGTTGTGTATTCAAGCACAAAAGGTTGTACTTGAGAGATCGAGTTGATTTTAAGAAATATGCATCTCATAATCTTGCATTATTTATTTAAAACCAAAATGCCACTAACCATAATCTTTCATTCATTAATTCATTCATATGTGATTGGTTTCAGCAGTTATACCAGCTCTACACAAAGTGTACTAAAAATAAGACATGCGTGAAACGTGACACTGTTATATCAAACTACTGATCTCGAATATATGCAGGGGCGGAGTGGTCAGTCTGCCTGCCTCTGCAGGAGGCAGTTAGTAGTGAGTTCCGCTCATATTTCTCGAGTAGCAGTTAAGATACGATGAACTAGAACACGATGAATACACAAAGACAAAACACTTTGAAATTTGTGTTCTCTAATGTCAAAACAAGACCCACGTCATTAGTTTTTCATCAATGGTTTCGACGAACCAAATGCTAAGTTTTGAAATAGATTATTTTAGGATGTGTTTGTACGTATAATTTGTGACAAAAGTGGTAGGAGAACGGTTACTCAATGATTTTGGTGCTGAATATGGGCGTATATATAGTTCACGTAAGGGGGAAGGGGGGTTAAATTTTGGTACGATTAGGGTTGCTATATTTCATAAGTCAAAATCCGGGACACAGCTGACCTAAAGCTTGTTCGGGAGCGAGGGGGTAGGGAGGTGCTGGATCAGAAAAAGTTGTGTGTATTGTACATATCCATTATCATATTCTTTACACTTCGTAAAAAGAAACAGATATCTATTTCGAAGTATATCATTTACATATTCGTGCGCAGACCATCCGATTTGTGTGGGGGGGCGGCAAAAGCCTTGATGAAAGTTCAGTATGGAAAGAAAAACCTTATTTTATTGCACTGTTTTAGTTTTATTGCATTGAGGATGTGTGTGTTTATATATATATATATATATATATATATATATATATATATATATATATAATGACCATAAGGTGTGTAGTATATGTAAATGTCGCCATTGTGTGAGGGCAGCACTGACAATTGGCAACAGCTGACCGGCGGGGTCGAGTTATTCACGTCAGACACTTTCTCTACAGACTGTGAGCGGTGCACGATGTTTATGTCCAATCCGTGTTTCGAAGTGGGCTGGCTGTTAGTACTTGTAAAGCTGTAGTATTCCTGTACTATGTTTTCCTTATTTCTTTTTGTGAAATAAATCTGTTGTTCAACGTATGGGCTTTCTGTGCAGTGTGGTGGTAAGTGGCGTCCAAACAACGGACCGAACATTAGACCGAACAATGAACCATGAAGTTTTTGACCGTTACGTTACGAATTGTGCTGCGAAGGGATAAGTTGATTTGATAAAGAAGACTAGGAGCTATTCTGTGCCATGTACTGTGATGATCGCGAATGTTGAGGAAGGTCCTTGACTACCAGGTACGTGCGTTTAGTGGAAAGGATAAGTAGTTCACTTGTTACAGCAAAATGCAGGCAAAACCAGACATTGAAAGGTCGTTCAAACTTGTGAGTTTTTAACTGATGTAAAGAATAATTTTGAGTCATGTCGTAATCAGTTAGAAACAAAAATTGGCGAGGTTGCAAAAAACTGTTCCGATCAAAGTATGAAGTTACAAGAAAGGTAGAATGAACACGTTAAACAGAATGAGCTTCAACTTCGAGAAATAAAGTCCGTTATTGGTACTGACAAATCTAGGTACGAAACTGTAATTACTAAAATAGGTGAACAGAATGTAACTATGTTTGAAAGTCCATCATGGAAGAGTACTTGTTTAACAAATGTACTATGTAAGAAATTTTCCAAGGAGATAAACGAAGTTTGTTAGGTTATTTCTGGTCACAGGTAAATGTGTTAAATGTAGTTCAACCTGAAATGATTTCTCATCAAATGCCAATGAAAGTGAAAGAGGCTATATTTAATCAGCTCAATATCTCATTTTTGAATAGCAGCCGAATTAGGTTCAAGACATGGAGCTCTTTATAATTCCTATGATGTAGATTAAAAGCCATCCAGTAGGTTTGTTAGGCAAGTGAATGTAAGAAAGTTTGATGGTAATGTTGAAGCAAATACACCCAGAAATGTAAATAATAGTGCAAGAATTTTTGGTAACAATAACCGTGCTAGATATAATTCCTATAGGAGGTATAACAACAATACAAATTATCAATCTGGAAATAATGTTATAAGCAATGTATTATCGGAATAGGAATAATAGTAATGGAGTAAGAGACAATTCTTCTTTGAGAACATAAGCCTCTACATATTGGCCTCATGAAAGTTTAAACTATATTGTAAGCCTATTTGTATGGCGACACATGGTACAATAGACGAAGATAATTCTGTTGTGTCATACCAACATAAGATAAAGATTTTTGACAGTAGTGATGAAACTTTATTCAAAACCACTAACATAAATTCAGTCTAGACCTAAGATTAACACTTATGTACATATTTGCCAAGTAGATGTTGATTTGTATAATGACTTGATGATAGAAGAAGAGAAATTCAGTACAAATTACATGAATTTACCTATTAATGTTAGACAAAGTATAAAAGGTACATGCTTTATTAATTGCGAAATTAATGGTTTAGATTATAAATGCCTCGTAGACTCGGGTAGTGAATTCTCATTACTCTCTGATGATAAAAGGAAAGAGATTACTCAAGAAGTTACACGACAGATTTTACAACCAGTAACAGACATAATATTTGTTCTCCAAGAAGGAAGCCCTCGAGGCAAAAAGTGTCGGAATACAACCCTCATGAAATTGTCCCAGAGGGCCGAGAGAATTAAAAAATCGCTCAATAAGCACTTCTTTAAGGGTGAAAATGCCTTTTCTTTACGTCCTTAGCAACCGTTTCCATGTTTTTTTTTCCTCACATTGTTTCCTTCAATTCTTAATTGTCTAGCCACATTATAGTTCTCACAGATCACACACAGAAGAATCAACTCCTGGTTTTGAAATGGTGCCTCAAACAAGGGTGGCATCTACATAAGAAGAAGATTCAGTCCAGACACAATTACGCATATATTGTTATACTCAATGCGAAAATATCTACATAGTACTTGTTTTAACTAAATGTCTAGGGGTATAATAAAAAATAATTCTTTAAAGCTAGCCTTGCTTGTTGTTGTCCATGGAAACAAACGTTGCTAGGGAAATGAAGGAAATTTTATTTTCAACCGGAAAACTACTGTAAGAGATTTATGGTAGACATTTCGAATTTCAAAACATGAGCATCAGAATTTATTACAGAGGAGAGGTAGGAATTTGATGGGAAAAGACGGAAAACAATTATTTTTCAATTACGTTTACAAATGAATGGCTTATTGCAGAAACGGACCTGAGTCACATTTTTGAAGTATCGGAGTTAATTTTTTCATCTCCACTGTGTCTAGCAGCATACTGCAGGGGGTGCATTGAGGGTTGCAAAATTAACTATTCATTATGTTGAATATTTGAGCCAACAACGGCACATTTCTTTCTTACACTATTAATATTACACGATTTTTCATTGTTTTTCTCAGAATTGTGCAAAAGTGACTCAGGTCCCTTTCTGCAATAAGCCATTCAAATGTAAAAATGACAAAAGACGTAAATGTTGCTTTTTTCAATTTAGTGTCGCTATTGAATTCGTTTATACAAGAAATCTAAATATATTGAAACGGTTATTGCTTACTCACTTTATTATTAAGAAAATTGGCAATATTATTTTGAATATTTGTACCATATTAGAGTCCGTACACATGTAAAGTTACGTTCAAAGCTTTCCAAATAAACGAAGCACGTCGGCGAGCGTACGAGACGTGGCCAAAGGCCACGTCGATAGTACGCCAGTATTAAAATATATTTTTTTATCGTTTTTGCCTTGAGCATGTAGTTCAATCGGCTGCCGTAGAGATGGCCTTGCCTGCTCTCGCATGGTTCCACGTATTTCGCGTAAACGGCGCTAGAGGCGCTACTCAGAACCGAGTCTATACCGCGTTTGTTACAACCTGTCCCGGTTCCCGCGCTAGTTGCTCCCTGTCTTTTCTCGGTGCTGGGGAAAGTCAAAGCCAGGCAGCCAATTAAAATACGCAACGTCGCAACAGCGTCTACGTAAGCGCCTCTCTTCTGGCTTTCATTCGCTCCTCGCTGCCCAGCAGACGATTTTTTCCTCGTTTCTCATTGGCACCGAAACTGTTGAGCGCTCCCTAGCACGGGAAGCGGGACAGGTTCTACCAAACGCGGTATATATAACCGGCCGCGTAGAAAATTATCCATTTTCTTCAGTTAGTAGGAGAAACTGAATAATGAATGATCGGTTAGTTCGTATGAACTTTCCAGCCTGATCATTACCAGTGCGTAGTTATAGATTGATTAGTTCGTTGAACTCTCCAGCCTAATTATTGCCTATTTTTGGGGAAGCAGTAATAGGTTTATTATCCATTTTGCTTTGACTGATCTCGCTCAACAGGTCGCTAGGTGCCGTGGCTTGCCGCGAGTTGATAGCTTCCTGGTGATGAGGCCTTGCTCGAAAAAGGTTTAATATCCATTTTCTTCAGTTGGCTTTCAGGTCGGTTCACGTTAAGATCTCTCTTAAAAACTGTCCTGGAGAACAGGTGTTCTCCGCGCTTGCGAGAGCCAAGCACCATACAAAAGTTGCACTCCGCTTTCAGGTGAGAGAGTTTGGACTCTGCCCACGGGCAAGAGAACCTACTCCACATTCCAGTGAGAGAAGTCATTCCTCCGCTTACGAGCGAGAGATATCCCACTTCTCGATGGCTGCTTTCAGGGCCTCGTCATCCAATACATGTGGTCGTCCACTGCGAGCTTCCTCCGAAAGGCTTACATCTCCGGAACGGAATTTCTGGAACCAATGCCCGGCAGTGCGTTCGTTCACGTTCAAATGCCTGGGAAATGCTGCGACTTGATGCGGCAGCTGACAGGTCCACTTTAAAGTCATGCAACGAACACACGCGAACAAGCTGCTTCGATAAATCCATTTCTCTTCGACACTAGACGAACAATGACTGCTGTGTGTGCGTATCGTGCCTGTATTACTGACAATCGATGGTCAGACTAACTCCCGATTGCTTGGCAGGCACGTGCGTCATTTCGTTTCCTCTCTGTGAGCGCATGATTAATGGGACGTCAAAAACGGCAATAACTTTTTTGGTTACCTTGTACATACAACGCACAAATTTTACTTGTCACTGATCAGGATATCATCATTTTTAAGTTGCCACACTAGAGCATAGATTTGGAATTCGTTTCATGCATAAATTCACCTCTTACCGTCGTTTCGTGAAACTAGTAAACAACGAATGGACAAATACTCTATCCTTCTAATAACCTTGGGTTTTCCTGTTCTAGTTGTTAACTTACGTCCGTAAAACCCGCTAGGTTAATTCCCTGGTAATTACAAAACTTCACTTTCCTTCGGTGTTTAAAGAACTTGCCTGTAGATTGAATTAATTGAAACCTAAAATTGGTAAACGTTGTAAGTGCTAAAAGCGAAAGTGTTTGGAAATCGCATGGTTCCGCACATCAGGCCGTAAGAACGTGCACACTAGTGACCTCTTTACATGCCTTTGGAACTACTTAGAGGGCTACCAGCCACATTTCACGTTAACCACATTATAAAGCATGGCCCATTTCACAGTTTAACGTGGAAAACGGTGTTTAAAATATTTTGGCACTTACAGCGTTTACCAATTTGAGTCTTCAATTGTGAATGTATGACGTACATGACTATCACAAGCTATAAAATTTTCTCACTTTTAATTAATATTATCTTAATTGAAAATTAAGTTATGCCCTCATGTTATATTTAAGGAATATACATCAATACTAAAATATTGTTCAGTTAAACATAATATTGCTATGACAGATTTTTGTGTGCTGTAATAATTACACTTAATATACTACACAGTAATACATTATAAATTATCCAAGAGAAAAAAATAGTGGGATATCTGAATTTCGAGATATTTATTCTAAGATTGTTTTGTCTTAACTCTGTTTTTGCCTACTCAAGGGTTATTTGACATACATTCGTTTGTTGCATAACCGTGCATACACATCAGTAAAAAATTGATACAGTTTTGCTTTGAAGTTTTAACGGAGTCGGTGAGTTACTATTTAGTTTCAAATTTAAAAAGTAAATAATGGTAAAAAGTAGAAAACTGTACGACACATTTTAATCTCACTCCGAGCGAGGCCATCTCTAGCATCGGCTCTGTTTTATGGATAATATATGGTCGATTTATTTTACGAAGAACTCTGGCAGAAATTAAATGTTGAGAATGGCAAGATAAACCCATTACGGAGTTTTTCAAAAGTAGGGCAAATAGCCATCTTTAAAATTTTATGGAAGGGAAGATATCAAGAATAACTGTAAAAATGATAATGATTTTGAATTGCATGATGATATTCGTGATCAATAATAAAAAAAATTGATAGAAATCTTGATCTTAAATAATATTCAAACGAACTGCTAGTTTCACAGTTGAGTTACTATGCTACAACAATGTACATTGTATAACTGATTATGTTTGTTTAAAATACTTAGCCATTGTTATAACTATCTTTAATGAAACTAAAAATAAATGTCTGATAAAGGGAGTGTGTGTTCTAAACCGTCCCAACGAAAACTGTGTTTCTCTGCTTGTAATAACAGTAGACTACAAGAGAAATAACTGTACAATGCAAATAATGTGTACATACAAGAACAATTACAATATCAAATGTGTTTTCATAATTTGTAATGGCAAAATCACTATATTATATTCGTAAAGTTTAAATTATATAACAAAATTTTAATTATTTGCCACCAAATTAAATTGAATCTTTTTCACTTCAAACCTTTCTATCGGATGCCTCTTTCTCCTTACAATTTCCGGCAGACCGTGAAAAGATGATTGGGACAGGGTACATTCCAGAAATGTCCACATTTTCACTCGGCCGTACTTCGTAACTGCAAAAGAGACAAATATATATTGAAATGATTTACTAAAAATATATACTGTACACGTGGTTCTAATCGTCCAATAAGATTAATAACACCCGAAGTTTATTCTATACTTTCTGTGCATTTCGAGTTAGTTGTTTACCTGAGGACGAACTTGAACATAATTTGCACACTCGCAGTAACTTTCAAAGTTTCATTTTTTTGAACGATATATTTCCGATCTTTTCTCACTTCTAACATAAGTTCAACGTAGGTAGTCAATACGATTAACTGTAAAGATCACTACGAAGCATATGATTTATGCAAAAGACTTAATACTTGAAACTAAAACATGTGCTGAATACAATATAAATTATGGTACGTACCTCTAGGTGAATTTTATTCGCCATTATTGCGAGTAGGAATCGAGTTGTGGTTAATATTAGAAAAAAAATAAAGCTTTTACCAAAGAAAACTGTGCTTCAAACGCCAGAAATTATTCGTATTAGTATAGAGAGAATCAATATGTTTTCAAGTAAAAAACAAGTTAATGGTAAGGAAATGTGCAATATGTAGGGTAGTTAATATATAATTCATTCCTTTGTAAAATATAAGCATTACACTTTTTCCGTTACAAGTGTCACTTTTCAAGTCTAAATTTATCACTACATGGAAATACACTGGTCAAAAAAATTAGGGGAGCAAGCAAGAAATCCCAAAACGAAAGTTGGTAAGTCAAAAGTAGCAATGTATTTTGATTAGGTGAGTGTGTCCTCATCCAGTACAATACATGTCTATTGAGTCATTAGCACAACATAGTTCTAGGGGTGATTTCTGCAAGATACTGCACAAAATCAGGAGAACAGCACGGTGATAAGTCAACAGAAATGGACAGATACGCAACAGATCCATACCTCTAATAAGGCGTGTGGTCGCCATGAACTGCTATGACAGCTGCACATCTGTTTTGCATGGAACCAATAAGGTTATCAACGACAGCCTGCGGGATATTCACCCATTCCTCCAGAAGGGCCATTTCTAACTGTTGCAGAGTTGTAGGCGGAGCTGGCCGAGCAGCAATGCGTCTTCCGAGTGTGTCACACACATGTTCAATGGGATTCAAGTCTAGGGAGGACGCTGGCCATACCATTCGTTCGATACCCTCATCCCGTAGCATGGCGTCAACCAGACGTGCTCGGTGAGGTCGGGCATTATCGTCCACAAAAATGAAACGATCACCGATATCTGCAGCCATTGGGACAACATGAGGCCTGAGGATCTCATCGCGGTACCGTAAGGCTGTCAAAGTACCGTTCCGGATAATGTTCAGGGGGGTACGTCGACCAACACTGATCCCTGCCCATACCATTAAGCCACCGCCACCATACTGAGACACTTCGCGCACATGTGCGGGATAATTGCGAGTCCCACGTTCCCTCCAGATGAAAATGCGTCGATCATCTGACTGGAGACTGAAACGAGACTCATCCGAGAAGAGAACTGAACTCCACTCTACATGTCCCCACTCACGATGTTCCACAGCCCACTGTCTGCGGTCCCTACGGTGTTGGGCATTCAGAGGGACACACACCATTGGTCTTCTTGCATAAAGACCCCTTTCCCGCAGGCGATTTCGTACAGTTTGGCCCGAGACTCTTCGTCCTGTTGCCAAAACAAGGCCGCGTTGCAAGTCAGTTGCAGTTTCCTGCCTATTCCTGCAAGCCGACAATGCTAAGTACCGGTCTTCCCTAACTGTTGTTGACCTTGGGCGACCTTGCCCAGGCCTCCTTCGTACTGTACCTGTCTGTTGAAATCGTGTCCACAACCTGGAAATGACACTGCGTGACACACCAAGGGTTGCAGCCACCTCACAATGTGTTTGCCCAGCTTCCATCCTCCCAATGGCTCTCCATGCGCTAGATTCCCCTAAATCGTGTTGTTCTGCCATCGTTCCTATTCAACACTACTCAACTGAATCCCACCTGCACTTACGGTCTGCCAGCACCACACAACCGGTGTTCCCAAGTGACCTCGTGATTGCTCGTCATATCACAAATTCTGCCACGTGCCTTATGGTGTCACTAGAGAGCTTTTCATGCTGATGATTCATCACAGATGAATTGTACTGGTTGAGGACACGCTCACTTCATCAACATACATTGCTACTTTTGATTGTTTTGACCAGTGTAAATTGTACATCCGTAATGCATTGCAACAAACAAATAGAATAAAACCTTCATTTCTTAAGCATACCTCTAACTAACGACGCTAACAAATTACACCATACAAACACTTAACCTGTGCAAATTAACTGAAGTCTGTTCATTGCCCGAGCATGATGAGTACCAAACTTAATGTACTGTCATCTGCAGCCCCAGGTTCGAAAACTGGTGTGGTCCTAGATACCTATTTGTGAGTGTTCCTTTGTCAATTTAGACTAACCAAAATTGATCTTTATTTTCCCTATTAGCATAGAGACGTAGAAAGACTTAAAATAAGAAAAATACCAATGAAATTATTAAAATTTTCCACCTCACATACATACCTTAGAGAATAGACATCTACAAGGAAAGGTATATACATACTGTTTTCAAGTCAATGAATCCTTTAGTCGAAAACAGGACAAGACATATTTGCTCTCTGTTTGCTATTCATATACTATATTGATTTAACGTCAATTTCATTATTTTCCTCAGGGTTTTATTACTTGCACGCGGTGAGGACCGATGGGCACAGTAGTTATGGTACCGCCTTGAGTCCGATAAATCAATTGATTGGAAAAGATCGATCAAAGATCAATTGATGACGCAGCACTTTTTTTTTGTGGATGACGTCATAAAAGGGGCGGGGCTTATTTTGTAAGGAGCGTTTTGATTGGTTGGAGGAGGGAATTCGGGTTTTTCCCGCGGGAGTTTCCGGTGCCTGAAAACAGATGGCGTTGATGAGTCAGAAAGTCTGGGGTGGGGAGGAGGAAAAGTACGCGGTGACGGTTGGTTTTCTCGGAATTGGAGTACGTGTTTTCGGGATCTGAAAACAGATGGCGTTGATGAGTCACTGGTTTTTCCAGTGACGGTTGGTCGGTAGTTTCCGATGTCTGAAAACAGATGGCGTTGATGAGTCAGAAAGTCTGGGGTGGGGAGGAGGAAAAGTAGACGACACGGTGACGGTTGGTTTTCTCGGAATTGGAGTACGTGTTTTCGGGGTCTGAAAACAGATGGCGGTGATGAGTCACGGGTTTTTCCAGTGACGGTTGGTCGGTAGTTTCCGGTGTCTGAAAACAGATGGCGTTGATGAGTCAGAAAGTCTGGGTTGGGAGGAGGAAAAGTTTTTATGTTATGTTATTTTGGCATGTGACGTCATATATAAATTGGAGTACGTGTTTCCGGTGTTTGAAAACAGATGGCGGTGATGAGTCATTCTAGGGAATTCCAGGAATTGGGCGTGTCTGTTTTCTGTCTGAAAGGAACATGTTCGAACATGTTTTAGGTTGATGAGCCATTCTTGGAAATTCTTGGAATCGTGTGTGGTTGTTTTCTGTCTGAAAGGAACATGTTCGAACATGTTTTAGGCTCGGTCTTCTAGAGGACTATTTGAAGTGTGTTTAACGGAAATCGTGACGTAGAAAAAAAGAAGGTATAAATAGAAGGGATACATGATAATAGCGTCATGCGAGGATGGATGTGTGCGGTACAAGACTGTCTGATAATGGCGTGAATTTCTACGAGGTTAGCTACGAGGAGTTCTGGGAACTTGTTCGATCTTGCGGCGACCTGGACAACGATCGAACGGCCCTGCATCGGGTGCTGAGTTATTTCCCGTTTATGTATGTAGCGATACCTGAATCTCCCTGGTGCGGATGTTACCTGTTCAACGGATTAGGAAAAGGAGTCCATCATCACTGCGAGACGTTGAAGGAGATAGAAGAGAGAAAAAGAAGAGCGGACGAGAGAACAGGATTTCCAAGTCACGGGTGTATGTGCGAACTACGTCGCAGGAAGGAAGAGGATAAGCTCGGTGAAGCTTTGAAGGAGAGAGTGAAAGAGTGGCTTTCTTTGTTGGCGAACAGAAATTCCTTGTGGTGTTCTGGCTGTGATCGTCCTTTGTTACGTAAATTAGAAGGACATCCCTGTTTCCCTGTGGTTCCTGCAGAAGGTTTCGGTGTCCGCAGACGTCTGTTCCCTGACGATCCTCTGGCTGTTCCTTTATCGCCGATACCTGGGACGCCGTCACCTACAGTATCCGATTACTTCACCTTTTATGACGTATGAGAGTGTTTACTTATCACGTCTGCAGGACTCACGCCGAGCCGTATGTTATCAATTACTTATCAGTGAATTCGAGATACAGAACATACAGAAAGTGGCCTATAGGATTACGTCAGACTCCGGAAGAATTAGTGACTGCGGGATTTTACTATTCAGGCTTTAGCGACAGAGTATTATGTTTTCATTGTTCGTACGGACTTTGCGATTGGACATCCAAAGATTGTCCGATTCTAGGACATTACATGTTGGTACCCCAGTGTCCTTTTATACAGAGTGTTGCGGCGTTACATCGTAACTCCAAGAGCTGCAAGTATTGCGACAGTATAGAGACTCTTGAGAAAACGTCCGATAAACCTAGTGGGGATTCTGTGTGCAAAATATGTTTTGAGAATCCTAGCAATGTTGTAATTCTCCCGTGTCGACATTTTGTTTCCTGCGGATCCTGTGCTTCCCAATTGGACAAGTGCGCCGTATGCCGGGGTAGCATTGAAGATACGTTGACAGTTTTCACCTGATGAACAAAATGGATGTCTGTTTTTTGGACGTTCAAGGTCTTCGAGGAGCAGGAGGAGAATTTGTGTGGAAAGAAGTCGGAATTTTAAAATTTCCTTTTGACAATGCATTTGATTGTTTAGTAAAATCTCCATATGGTTTACACTGTTTGAGTGAAAAGTATCACCGAGTGAATTACTGGCTCTGTGCCAACAAACACGGTCTCAACTGGGGAGATGGATGGCTGCCGTATGAGAAATTAGGAGATCTGTTATATGTTGTGCTTGTGAATCAAATAGTGTACGTTAAAGGTACGGAGAAAGTGAAATGGTTTGAAAAATTACTTGGAAAAACAGGTAAAAATAAAATATCCGTGCGTAACATCGAAGAACTTGAATGTCCAAAATTGAATAGTGTGAAAAACACTTCAGAAAGATGCAAAGAACATAGCAAATGTGAAAATGTAAAAAAAACCTGTGCAGTTGAAAATGTCTGGAAGATGTGCAGTTTCTATTGTAATAAGTACAAGAAATAAAAGAGTTTTTTAAAATATACAAATGTTTTATTTACAATCGGTAATATGGGTTTAAATACATAGAATAACACAAATGTTGTATTTACAATTGAATATGAAAGGTTTACAATACCTGAAGGGTTATATTACAATACATAAAATAACAGCGGTTGATGTACAATACATAAAAGAGCAATGATTCATTTACAATGGCTATTTACAACATCAGATACATGAAAGTAACAGAACTTATTTACAATGTCAATGTCTGCCCAAGATTGTTCTCAAGATATATTTCAATCATCAGTTCGTTGTACCAAAGAATATAAAAATAGTTCACTAAATTGGGCACTTCTTTTTTTTCTGAAACCATATTTTTCTTGATACAATATACAAAAGCCTCCATTTCGGGTTGCAATTTATGATAACGTTCGTTCTTTAATTTCTGCAGAGGCCAAAAAAGGTTACACAAAAATAAGTGTAGTTCAGAGGCTGTGAAAATAAAAGCATCGGATGAATGATGCTGATACATCGAGATACAACGTTTCCCGAAAAAATTTACAGCACTGACGGTGATATTTCCTGTAACCAAGTAATTGAATCGACGACCTGTTTCGACGTAATTCAGTAAGTCAGATTTCAAAGCCCACAGTTCTCTAATCTGCTTAGAATCGATGCGTACGGGTGATCTCCCCTGTTGCGAAAACTCCCACACCAAATTGAAGGGGATTGCTTTTCGAATCCTATTGCCACGAACTTGTTTTTTTCCTTGTTCAGAAAATATGTGTTAGCAAGATAGAGATCTAAACATGCATCTACGTTGTGTAGTCCAGGACATTCGATTGTATCTGGGGAAAAGCCGATCTCCCTACGACGTTTCATGAAATCACAGTCAGTAGTCAAATCTATCCCCTCGTCCATCGGTTCGTTCTTGATAGGGACAGTTTCGATTTTGAGGGGCTGCACACGTTTGCGGGTTTTACGTTTGGAAGCATCATCCTGATGGGTCATGCGTTTCACTAGTTTATCGTGTATTTCCATTGTAGAATCCTTAGTAGGCTCCATGATGTTTTCACTAGAGCTGTCTCGACGACACTGAGAGAAAGCTACAGCAGCACACATTTATATAGCTTTTTGCATAACACGACACCGGATCGTGTGGATGGAGCAACACGATTGATCCCCTCTCGGGCACTTGGAATGGGGTAAACATTTGAAGATCTGACGAAAACGGTGTAGGATATATCCATCTTTACTGACACCGGGCGGAAATGCTTGAATGAAATCCTTGGTCGTAACATGGCGTGCTTTGTAATAAGCATACACGCAACAGTAATGTCCGCACGTCGTGGCCAACACCCCCTGTAAGGGAATGTTGTTGTAAGTCCAGACCGAGGAATGACGATTCAGGAAAGTTACGAATTCTGGATAGAAAGGATGAAATCCGTATGAATCGAAATATTCAGCAATATTGTTTTTGCCAAAATAGAAGGCCACCCAGTGTGTACCCTGGAAGTTGGAAGTGTCAGTGTTTGCGATTATCAAGGCAGGGGTAGGAAACGTCCGAGGTAAAAGATCTCTCGAGTAAACACCGTAGAAAATGTTCTTGGTGGAACAGTTTTGAGATAGAATCTCCCTGATCTGCGACGTGTTCATGCTGCCTATGTTTCCGAAAACGTAAAATGAGAGTAAGATGATATTCTTCTAATATTTTGGGGGACGGTTGCGTGTCAACAGGTTTGGCGGACAGTACTTCCGAAGAATCACTATTATAAATATCATCACAGGTTAACAGTTCGATGAGTTTTCTCATCTCACGTTACATATGTTTTCATATGTTTATAATAATATCTCTGTCTTTGGTCATTTCTACGAGTCCAGGGTAAAATCTGGCGTCTGGCAGTCGTGGAAACAAACGTGTGTCAACAGGTTTGGAAGTCGTCACTTTCGAAGATACACTAGTATGATTAATATCACGGGTTTTCCGTTCGGCTGGTTTTTCCATCACAGATAGTATAATGTCTACGTCAGAACTGTCTGGATAACACTGCGAGCCAGAAACACGAGCACACATATTTATAGACAATTCGGTCTCACTGATGGAGGATAACACTTCTGTCTTTTGTTATATCTACTGCACATTCGAATTCAGCATACAGAAGGCATGTTATATTTTCCGACAGCTGGGGAGAAAATTGCATCTCGGCTCCGATGATACCTTGTTCCTGGAGACTGGTGTGCGTGTCGTTTCCTGAAGAGTCAGGTGTTATGTCGAAAATCAGGAAAAAGGATCCGTTCTCGAACATCTTCCTTGTTATCTGGTGTCCGTAATTGGCGTGGTGAATGCCTGTACCGGAAAATAGAGTTTGAT
This sequence comes from Lepisma saccharinum, assembly GCF_977018435.1. Lineage (NCBI taxonomy): Eukaryota > Metazoa > Arthropoda > Insecta > Zygentoma > Lepismatidae > Lepisma > Lepisma saccharinum. Next base: position 56,366 of record NW_028143251.1, on the reverse strand, counting down.
AGGCACGTGTTATCAATCCTCCGTTTCCTCCTGTGGTGACCCGCAAGGGTTCGTAAGGTACGAGTTCTCCATTTTTCACAAGATGGAAAGAAGATAGGTTAAAACTTCTAAAGTCGAACGGATTTTTCTTACTGTCTCCGAGAAAGCTGGCGGTGGATACCATAGCAAAAAGAACAACATTCGGAAAAGGACCTTGAAAAGCATTATCGATCGAAATCTGCTGCGTTCCGGCAACGTAAGAATAAGCTTTGATGACGCTTCTGGTGAACGGATAATGGGCAGGAGCGTAAGAGAGTGCTCTGTCTATGGCCAAACTGGTGGTAGGAGTAGGAATGATGTGATTTATTTCGAGAACAGCCTTTAAAATTTTTAATCTGGTGGTTGGTGAAGTTTGATCTCCCCAGATGTAAAAAGCATCACGTGACCTGGCTAGATCGATACGTACTTCAACACCGTTGATCAGGTATTTAGGCTGGTGGAAAAAATCTATGTGCAGTTTTCCCATAAGTTCGACTACGGCAGACACTTCCGTAGGATTTCCGGTTGTCGGAACGTGCTGGAAAAAGTCTTTTCTGGTGGTGAAACCTTTGTTGTCGGCTGTGATTGCATCTTGATGTCCAGGTGTGTCCAAGTACCACAAGGCATTTGTGAGATGCGTGTTCGCAGCATCGCTGCCGTAATTGATTTCTGCTTCGAAGATTGATTTATATGCGTAATTGTTATCGGCAACTGTTACAGCGATACCGTTGAGAGCCACTGTAACTTGTGAAAAAAGTGAATGGAGAGGATAATTTACGACCCCGCAGTTTTTTGTGAGAGCGTTGGAAGGTTCGGAAGCACTCATGGGAGACCCATCTTGATTGACCATCTGCGTTAGCAGACGGAGATAGGCAGATGAAAGATCTAGAAAATCTGTTCCTGCCGGCGGAACGGCAAATTGAAGTATGTTCTGATTATCGATGGAAGTGATAGGCTTGTAGGCGACCGTGTAAGTTTTTTCGACATTTTGCTGAATAGGTTTTTTGCTGAAAAGATCGAACTGTGAGATCATGCAAGTGTTATTCTCCATCATTATCCAAAAATATCTTTTCCTGCCGCCTTCTGTTTAATTTTCCTTTTGCGTGTTGTCCTAGATTTTGTGGATGTTTTTCTCCGCTTTTTGGATGCGCTTTTTTTACGGATCGTAGATGTTCTAATACGGGTGGCTGAACGTTTTAACATCGACTGAGCAATTTTTGTTGCTGGTTTTGTTCTTATACCGGAACCTACCAGAGATTCGATTTTCCGTTGTACTTTACTTTGAAGATTTTGACCCGCTTCACGTACACGTTGACGAACGATAGTTCTCGGAGTTTGCTGGCTTGTTGCAATGTCGGTGACAATGTTAGCGCCTGTTTTCAAAGCTTCTTTTCCGATCGCTTTTGCACCACTCCAGAGTAGAGGTTTCACCATTCTAAAGAGTCCTGCGAAGAGAGACCCCAATCCTCTCCCTTTTTGAATTCTAGTTGAACGATAGATGGGTCCAATTCCCCCACGGATCTGATTACTGTAATATTCGGTCTGCGAATTCATGGTGATTCATCAGCTTTTCGACATAGACTGAGCAAAATGATTCCTTACTGTTTTTTAAAAGGACTTTGCTTTCCTACGAAAATGTAAAACAGCTATTGTAGGTACGGAGCCGTTTCTCAAAGGCAGAAAATATCCTTTTCTATCATACATCGCAATTTCTATTGTTTCGAAAGAACCTTTATCCAGAGAAACGTAATGAATCGGATTAAATGTATGATGGGCTACGGGTACTGTGCAAGATGATTATGTTTCCGAATACTGTTTTCGGGCAAGACGTAAAAGACGTAGCATTTCTCCTCCGACCAATTGCTGTTTCACGAGATCGGAATAAATGAATATGTAGGGGCTTCTATCCACGACGTTATTGGATACTACGTGCGTAGAATAAATAGATTTCAATACGTCATATCGAAATTTAGCGTAGTCATCAGTTTCGTCTATGGGTGTAACAGTATTTGTTGGAACACCTTCCGATTCAGGATCGGGAACCCCTATCACGGACAGATGTTTGTTCACAGCCTCTTTAAAGAAAAATCTGAGATGAGTAGGAACAACGGCGTTAGCAGGGTTTGTTTTCAGGAACTGAATGAACTCCTCGATTGTATATGTTGCTGCAGGAAAATAAAATGGCTGCTCGTTAATATAGAGTGTATTATCCGTAGAAACAGAAGATCCCGATGCGTCCCATTGCGCTTCCAACAGAAAATGCCAGAATTGCTTAAGAACGTTTCTCCGTATTTCCAGGTCGTTGGGGAGGGATTCTTCGATGGTAGAGATCAGGTCCTCAGCACTTGCATACGTCCGAACAGGAAAGGTCACCGTTCCGTAATCTGTTTCCAAAACATTGTCGTATAGAGTTGAATAATGCAGTTCTGCTAATCCGACTTCCCACAATTCTGGAGACAGATCGATCCGTTTTGCAAGTTTTACGTTGAAATGGGTCAGCGTGTTGTTCGGAAAATAATTCTCCGATGCAGATGACGGAAGGTAAACATAGAAATTATCGTCCATTCTCGTCGAACACAAAGAATTCACTGGATCGTGGTGACGATATATTTTGATATAAATATGTCTTGGAAATTATTTTTCTAACTGTTTTACGGAAGATGCCTTGATCCACGAATCGAAACTAGGTGGATATCCGAGCCAGCGAACCAGGTATTCCAAATTTTTACCTTTTCCCCGGCTGTTCACAATCTTATCAATTTTATACTCTTCGTCAGGATCCGAAAAAACTTTTTGTAGTTCATGTTTGTAAAATGTACCTTTTAGAGGTTCTTCGTTTAAATCGTCTAATATGTATACAGGTACAGGTGATCGCTGAACAAGGGAGTGGATTTTGAAAAGTTCTCGTGACCACGATTGTTCGTATCCCTTCTCGAAATGTCCTTTGACGACGGAGATTCGTACGAAATCACCAACATTCAGATCTGAAGACGGTTGTGAAATATGTTTGTCAGGTTTGTTGAGACGTTTCCACACGATGTAAACGTTAGACTCGTTCACATCTCGAGGTGCCATCCCTATGGAACTGTGGATAGTTGTATTGTAACCTTCGAGAAGTTGCGGTAAAATGTCTACGTAACGTCTTGTTTGTTTCGATGTGAAATATTTCCACATTCGTTCTTTCAATGTTCTGTTGAAACGTTCCACTACACTTGCTTTCACAGGATAATTTGAAGCGATCGAAAAATTTACATTTTCATTTTTTAAAAACTTCTGGAATGTAGAATTTGTGAACTCCGTTCCTTGGTCGGTCTGTAGTGTGACAGGTTTTCGTCTGCTTTGTCCGAAAATATTTTTGAAAGCTTCGGTTACCGAATTGCTTGTTTTATTTTTTAGTGGTAATGCAAAGGCATATTTTGAGAATACATCGATCACTGTCAGAAGATATCTGTATCCATCGTTATGTTTTTGTATCGATGTCATGTCGTTGAGATCAGCTTCCCAAAGCATGTCTATGTTCCACACATTGTAATGATTTCGGGGGAACCTTTTCCTTGCAGGTTTGTGGAGTGTGTACGTTTCCTGGTGCATCAACCATTTTTTCACCGTATTGCGGGATATATTTTTATCCCGCACCGCGTTCCATAAACGATCTACAGATGAGAATGAAGCACGGTGTCGGGGATCGTAATATATTTTGGTGAGGATTTTATCGTGTTTTAACTTAGGGACTCCCATGACTGATCTCTCTGTCTACGGCTTTTTCTCAGAGGAACCAGCTTGTATGCGTCAGGTGTTCTCAGAAACGGTGTAGTTTTTCTGGAAACACGGACAGCCGCTTTCTTCTTCTTTTTCTGTTTCTGTCGATGCGACGGTCCAGGGCTTTCCGTTGACGACGCTGAGAAGTTCAACGTCTTCGGATCAGGAAGTGTTTTTTCCTGACGTTCGTCTATCAAATGTTGAGCCGTAGATTGGTACTCGTCGATGATATTTTGTAACTGATGACGTGTATTACGGGGTAACGTCTCAGCCAGGTTCGGAGGAAAGAACGTCGATCCTGGCGAAATAGTAGAAGAACCGTCGTTATCTTGAACAATAGGAATTTGTAATGGTTCTTTGGATTTTCGACTCAGCCATAAATACTCGTCCAGTTCCTTTCTGTAAAGACACCATTTCTGATCATCTGATATATTTTTCATTTTTAGAATATCATTCATTTTTTTATCCAGAACGGATAATTTCTGAGTTACAGACGAGTCGGAACCGCGAATACGTGCTAACTGTTCCGGTGAAAGGACGATCATCTTTTTGTAGGAAGATGTCATTTCTCAATGAGGAATGAGAGTACCGAGAAGACCCGATAACAAAGAACCTAGAAGTAAGGGTAGAAATCCACCTTTTTGCACAAGTAGTTTTCTTCGTTTTTCGATGTTCACTTTCGGTTTCACGAGATTGCGTAAGACCGACTTGTAAGGTGTCAGACGACGTTTTGTTGACGGTTTAATTTTCACGTTTCCTTTAAAAACGTTCAGGCAGCATTCGCTGATGAAACGAATTGTCTTTTTCGGAGCACTTTTCAATAATGATTTACGGATTTTGGTCGGTGAATTTTTCAACACGTGCAAGAAAGGTGAATGTTTCTTGAAAGAAGACGAATGTCTATTCCTGTTAGAACGTGATTTGGTACGTGTCTTCCTCGTTCCCCTCATCTCGATGTTTTAAACATTCCTGAGGAAGATATGCAGTTGAATAATTCTGGTTAAAAATGTCTGTCTGATAACGTAAAGGATCCGGTGTTGACTGTGAAAGATCAATATACAAATAACTGAAAGGTTGAGTGGTAGCATCTATATATACTTTTTCGAGTTCCTTCATGTGGTGAGGATGAAGTTGTCGTGCAAACACAGTGAATTGGTTCATATCTCGAGGATTTTTAAAAATAACGAAATGCTTCACGTTCAACGAAATGTCTCTGCAATTTTTCCCTTGATGAAAAAGATTCTGTGTTATGAACACCACCGAAATGTTTTTGTGATGACTGCCTTTTGTGAAAAGGTCGGCGACTTTTTCTCCTTGAGCAACCATCATAAGATCATCCAGGATTATGAGAGTAGGGGTTTTTCCGTTCCAAAACTGCCAATCGACGATCCCTTTATGATATTGCACATCTCGAAGATTTTGCGGAATACTGTTTTCCTGATCGTAACACCATACGATTTTCTTGATGGGTCCTTCGACAAGATGAACGATGGAGTCGACCATATTTGTCACAAAAGTAGTTTTTCCACTTCCTGATGCTCCGCAGACCATCATGGTGAAAGGATGGGAAAGTTTAGGAAACATGTTTTATACTGGAGATTTGAAGAAAAATGAAGATCTGGCACATTGTAAACACATGTTATACACTGACTGTCCGAAGAAGGGTTCGAACTCTGGACCGCTACAGACATATTTTAGTCAGCACAGTATCCGAAGGGATACGATAAATGTTCATCGTCGAAACGTCGTTTCAACAGTACCGTCTGAAACAACTTTTTTTCATATGTACTGATTACTTGAAACTGTTTTGTTCTTCTGATCCTGAAAATATTTTCGACCATAACTTCAGATTGCTCATTGTTTATCATGTCGCACATGGTATCAAAATTAACCAATTCCGATGTGGAGGTATTCAATGTGATTCCTTTCACTTTACAGATATACTGCGGTTCGGAGAACGGTTTTGTTATTTTCATGCTGTAACTTTTCGGTCCCGTTGAAACACACTGTTCACAAACTGCTACGGGTCCGAAATCTGCCAATTCATCGGTGAGTTCTCCTAGTGCGTCACCTGTCTGGGGATGATATTCCATTTCAGGACTATCTACGTAAATTACAGAATCTGTATCACAATAACATATCCTGTCATCCAATTTTTCGAGAAGTTCATACAGTTTCAGACGAGCATGGCATGTTGTGAAGGCTCCGATAGGAACATTTACTTTCCTGTTCAGACTGACAGCCTCTTCAACATATTTCCAGTTCACTAAAACGGTGTCTTGATTGATGAATACCACTCCTCCAATCATTATATTTGGATCAGTCATTTTATCGAGAAAATCTTTCGATTCCTTGATGATGGTTGTCTGGGAAAGGTTGTCCCGTTGACAGAACTTACCCCATAAAGAATTAAGGCAGAGTTTAGCCAGAGTACGTTTACCAGGATTGACTTCGATACTGTTTTCTTCCAATAGAATACCCTCCTTATCGAAATATTTCTGTATGTACTTCTTTTTATCCTCGTCGTTCTGACACCATGAAGGCCAGCCGCTCGCTTCCTGTTTTATTTTCAAGAAGGTGTTGACATAACCAGCAAAAAGTCCTCCAGTTTTTGTGACAGGGTCGTACATCGATGTTTCATACTTCCACACTTCCGACACTGACAGTACTCTGTAGCCTAAACTGTAAGCTTTACGCACCTCGGCAATGACCCAAGTCCCCGAAAGTGTGCGTTGTTCATCGGAATGGCTGCATGTACCTTCACATTTTAATCTGATAGCACATTCGTTACACAAGACAAACATCAGTTTTCCATGCATTTTTGTAGGTAAAACAGGATGTAAAAGGGCTTTTGGTGGTAGAACAGTACATTTTATGAGCCCCTCCATGTTCAAAACCTCATTTACCGAAGGAATAGAAGTTCCTAGAAATATGGTAGGATGTCCGACAGGATAGGCACAGTATTTGTTCACATAAGGGTACAAACTTGTAAAATCATAGTACTGTAATTTTTCATTTTCCTTGATTTTGTAATACGTCCTGACTGTTTCAACTCTTCCTCCATATAAGGCGTCTCGTGGATTTAAAGGAATGCAGCAAACGATAGGATGTGTCGATAGATGTCTATCGAGTTCAGGATCTGCTTGCAATATTTTTTTGAAACCGTATTCCCACATTGTGACAACATGGTATCCTTCAGAACGTAGAGCCTCAAGTTTACGACACGTTGTCTCGTATCTGAAGGCTGCAGTGTTTAACATGTCACTAATTTTGTCACTGCTACTATCCTGAACGGTTTCATCTTCTTCGTCACCTTTCGGATACATACCCCTGTTAATTGATATGCAGCGTTGGCAACCATGCCAGTAGCATCCAAGCGCCTCGTACACCGTCTGCGGCTCCTCGTGATAGCCGTCCGCTCTGTAACGCCCTCCTATGACATATTTTTCACGAGTACGTCCGCCGTGAAGAAGTATTACATCATTTTGTTCTTCCACGTAGGTTAACCATTTCAATGCAAACTTGGACATCTGATCAGCATGATGGTAACCTCCTTTAGGTATTATTCCTATAGTGTTAGCCGGCATAAATTTATGCCTGTAAATTAGTGAACAGGCAGATGCTATTGTGAGGCAATCCTTGAAAATGTCGATCTTGCATATGTCTAGGAAATTCTGTCTCAGCTTCAGACATCCTTGTCTCAACAGCGTAACATCCTTGATGCAGTATTGGAGTAGTTGGTTTTTGTTGTTGAAAGGTACATTTTTGCTGCATTCAATATCATACCAAGACATAAAACGGTGCTGATCTTCAACTGTTTTCATATATTCATAGCCGTATGCAGAAGGAGGAGGCATCGACCCTATGTAATTTCTGTTCTTGTAGGTGTTCCACAGATGCGGATAATAGCCTTTCTGAACAGGCAAACCGAAAAGTTTGGAAAATCCGGCAAGATTTGTCTGAACGTAGTTGAGACTGTCCACAAAATGAAGATTTTGGTATGACATACTGATGATTTTGGTACCGTCTAAGATCACACGAGGTTTCATTTCTCTTTCCAGCATTCTTCGTAATAGAAACGTGCAATCGTAACCTCGGGCATTGTGTGCACAAATGGTTATGTTGGAAAATTTATGTTGCAATTCCAGGTAGGACAGGAATGTGTCTACAGGGTCATCCCAGAATATAAACTCTCTTGTTCCACAAACAGAACATGGAACCGTTAGATCCTCTTTCTTGTAACATGCGTGACAGGCCGTCTGCACCACAATAAGATTAGGAACATGCAGAAAAGTTTTATCTTTCTCGTAGTGAGGAATATCTGTGTAACATTCAAAATCGTAAAAAATATATAGAAATTTTGAATTCTGTTTAGGTTTTGGTATAGCCATGTAGCAGAAATGATTTATAGGTTTCACGCAGTTGCATACAGTACAGTATTTCATGTTACATTTATGTACTTTTTCATATGTATTGTGTGTTAGAATAATTCTGAAACATCGAGGACACTGCTGGATTTCACTACAGACTGTACCATTTCGGAATGGTGTAGAAACATGATTTGTGAAGCAGTTCTCATTTTTGAAAATTCTGTGACATGTCTGACATATTCTGCGAACACCTTGTTCAGGCACACACGGTGGAGTTGAACGGCACATAGAACATAATTGTTTACACAGATGGTTATGAGCTGTTCGAAATATGAGTTCGTTACACCCACGACATTCTTGTTTTGCCGCAAATGCTCCAACACGGTTTACTATCACATCATAATGCTGTCGAGTGTTATCATACAGAAGGTATATATATTTGGAAGCATTTTCAACCTGTCCTTCAAACAAAACATCTTTCACATCACGAAGATTGTTGTATACAACAATTTTATATTCTGTAAGAACTTGCTGAAATTTTCTCAGTTCAGGAATTCCACTTCCTGCACACGCATTGTCTGTGAGATCTACATCTGCTTTGCGCATAAGTTCGAAAACAGGTTTGAGAAGATTTCTATTTTTTCGATACTGTGAATAGGACGGATCATTATCGGCATGAGCTTTTCCTATTACCAAAGCTTCAGCTAAACAGAGTGGTTTTTTCCTATTCGGCACACCGACGATACTCCTTTTTTGCGTGCTTAACATGTAATTAGGTAAACAATATGTTCGTTTACCTCCACCACCTCCGACAGGTATATCGACATGGTCGGCTCGTAAAATTAACCGATCTGTAGCCGTGAATGTTTTCGCACTCTGCAATATTTTATACATAATGTTCCACACCATATCACTGTGTAACTGATCACATCTGTGCCACCCGACATAAATATATTTCACGGTGGGGTCAGATATGTTAGACAGAGTTAAACCTATCTTGTCTTCATCTTTGGTGTTTTTCTTAACATAGGTGAGAAGATTTTCGACACCTTCACGGATCCATGTGTGAGGATCGACAGTTTCTGGAGGGTGTGAGAAACTGAATTCCACACGACGTCCTTTGGAACGGAATTTGGGATATTCGCGTTCTTGAATGTTATGTAATATTATGTTCCCTATTTGTTCACGAGGCACTGTATCACGTTTTCTTTTCTTACCTCTTCTATCTGATACAGAAGCATTTTGGGATAACGGTTCTGCTGAGGGTAAAGGGTCCGGTCTCCATGACGGTCCTGGTAAAGGTTCCGGGTCTGATCCGGATGCGGTGTTTCTGGAAGTTCCTGGTGATGTGACGGCTATCTGCTTCTCCTCGGCAACTCTGGATACAGGATCAGGTGTTGATGACGGGCCTGGCGACTCTTCGGAAATATCTCTCCATCCTTCTCCGGTAAGATCGGGTACAAATGATGTCACGGTCTGTAGTAGACGGTCATATTCCTCTACTAGGGAGATACTTTCTCCCGCGATGATTTTTTGCGCGATGATCGTCAACACTTCCCGCAACTGTCCATGTGTTGTGTAATATCCATCACGATAACGTGCTAACAGATCGTCAGCGGATAACTGTACATCCATGATCGTACGATGACTGTTTCACGAACACTGTGTTGTGGAGAGAACGCCTTTCTTTATATACGCAAGCATGACAAAGCAGTTATTCCCGTTCCTAACGGTTCTACTACGGCTAGTTAACCGTCTTCACCAGATGTTTTCCTGGCAGATATGACAACTCATGTAAAATTCTCAGAAATCGTCAAACGTCTTCAGCAGATGTTTTCCTGACTGATACGAAGGCTCATGTAAATTCTCGGAATCAATTAACCGTCTTTACAAGATGGTTTTTAGCAGTGACACATTCTGTTATTCAACGCAGATGTCTTCCTGACTCATATGAGTTGCAAAAATCGAACTTTTCAAATCGCTCTAGCTCCTCCCCTAATTGACGTAGAGCGGATCTGATTATATATTCTTAATCTGCACGTCGAGACCTTTCGTTAGAGTGGTCGGAAGGTGGGTCTACGATTGAAAATAAAGAAAGTAGGAAACCACCGGTCCTAGAACAATGAAACCTGGTTCACAGGAAAGAGGACTTCACTCCGAGTCCGACAAGCTATCGATCACCCTCCTAGCTCAATTAGGAGCCGAGCTACAGCGATTTTAAATTTTCGCAGAAAAAAAGGTAAAAAAAAATCGAAATATTCAAATCGCTCTAGCTCCTCCCCTAATTGACGTAGAGCGAATCTGATTATATATTCGTAATCTGCACGTCGAGACCTTTCGTTAGAGTGGTCGGAAGGTGGGTCTACGATTGCAAATAAAGAAATTAGGAAACCGCGTTGCAAAAAATAATACCAGATGTCCGTCTCTATCAGGAAGTCTTGTTCGTAGAACATGTGCTGACACGAAACAAGGAACTGTTGTGCCTCACAAAAACGTTGTGATCTCATATGCAGACTTCTAACGTACGTTGCAAAAAATAATTGCAGATGTGTGTCTCTATAAGGATGTGGATAGAATTTCTTCTGCAGGCAGCCTTCCCTCCAGTTCATCTCCTTTTCATCTGGGCCGCGTTGCAAAAAATGATACCAGATGTCCGTCTCTATAAGGAAGTCTTGTTCGAAGAACATGTGCTGACACGAAACAAGGAACTTCTGTGAAAATTATCAAGGAACTGTTGTGCCTCACAAAAACGTCGTGATCTCATATGCAGACTTCTAACGTATGTTGCAAAAAATAATTGCAGATGTGTGTGTCTATAAGGAAGTGGATATAATTCCTTCTGCAGGCATCCTTCCCTCCAGTTCATCTCCTTTTCATCTGGGCAGCAACATGGATGGCCAAGATTTATTACATGTTGTAAGTACCCTTTTACATTTCACAACCATACCTGAGCAGAATCAAACATGTTTTTAGGGAACCTTAGTTAATTGTAGGATTCGAATCCACGGTCTCCGGCGACATTCGCAACCATACCTGAGTGGGTTTCGAATCCTGGTTTTCTTTATGCAAACATTGGCAATTCCAGGATTCGAACCATGTCTGGAGGGTTTCGAATCCTGTACCTCTTTTATCAAAACATAGTTAATTTCAGGATTCGTGGTACTTTTTTCATTAAACTTTTGGGGTTTTTATCCAGTGTTAGGCAATCTAATATAATACTATTTATATACAAAAACAATATTGTTCTGTACAAAATCTTTTATTAACACACTGAACTTCTACAGAAAATTACAAGTTTTCTACATATACAAACTTTTTATTTCAACTCGTACTACAGGTTATTAGATATTTTTACATATTTTGTTACACTACTGGTAGATGTTAGTGTATTAGTATGTGTTTGTTACTCGTTCAGTTTTCTTTTTTTCAACATCTCCATCATTCGTTCATGTATATTTTCCCCTGTTCCCCCTGTCTTCTTATTTTCACCCTTCTCATTTCTCACACCTTTAAACACCTCCATCAATTCGAAACATATTCTTAAAGATAGATGGGAAGGTACATATTGCGCTCTTTGTATATTCTCTACAAAATCGCCAAACACTGGCGCATCTCGTTTCTTGTCAACAATGTAAGTAAATATTTTGACCAAACAGTCCACCGATACCTCGATATCTTTACATGTCTCTTCTAATTTTGCCAATAACTCTTCCGCCAGTCCATTTTCTTCACAGAAATTCACATAATTGCCGATGTGTTTTTCAACCTGTCTTGCATGTGTTTTGCTCCATAAGTTCCTTCGTTCTGTCGGACCTGCTGTTGTCTCCTTAATATCGCCATACATCAAATTGAATCCGAGAGGGAGTGTCGACATCTGAAATTAGACAGAAAATATGTTCATTATGTTTTGCACAAATTAATCACTTTCATATATTAATTCACACATATTTTCAGGAACACATACTCCATCACGGGGAGGCACTGCGAAATGCATATTATCGACATCAGGCAGGCACTGAAGGCGCTGCGCATTTCGCAGAGGCTACGAGGTACATTGAGCGGTACCTGGAGGAAGAGAATAGAATTGAGGAGGCCCAACAGCGTGCCTCCGCTATTTTCCGGGCTCGACGTACCCGGAACAGGGAAAGGCTCCACGCCAATCTCCGTCGGTATAGAGCTAGGTAATTATTTTTCAGTTTATTTCTGATAACATCGTTTATTATAGCATGCTGTTTTTCCGATTATATATGCTACATATCTGATAACTTTTCTTTCTAGCCGATATCTACATGGAACGGAATATATTCTAATTCTTATATTTTGTTTTTCAGAATGCGTAACCGAAATGACGATATAGCCAATCGGCAGCGCCAACTGGTGCCTCCTGTTTCTCCTTCTATTTCTTCTACTGTTTCTCCTGTTTTGTCAGAGCAGGAAGAAGATGTGGTTGAAGAAGAGGAGGATGGACGCTATACGCCCCCTCTCCCAACCCCAGCAGAAGAGGACCGGGAGCCGACCACCCCACCATCGATCACTGTTAAACGTCATCCTCTTCTGCATTAAACTGTTGATGACACAGGTACCGTTTTTTATTTTCACACCTTTCAAGCTGTCTGCTTCAAAAGAAAGATGTATTTATGTTTACGATTCTCACTGTGTGAAGGTGATAATAGTATTTGACCAGCGATTTGCATTGTTCTAGGTAGAACATTAAAACTAAATATTTGTCTCTTACCTTTTCAATTTTCTTCACTCTCGCAACAGATGTGCCAGTCTCGGTTATGATCTCCGGCCGGTAGGCTTCGATCAACAGTTCTGCGGTACGTACACAATTTTTCTTTTTTATATAGTACTGTCTCCGTGACGTATTTTCGAATTATATTCGGCGCGCATTGTTTTGCGCAGAGCATCCAACGCCCACGTGCCTCTCCTATCTTCTTCCTGCCCTGGTACGCTATGCACAGTCACCCCCTCCGTGAAACCTACTTTTTTTACTCTATTTATTTTCTTTACATCTAGACGCTCTCTCTCCTTTTTCTCTTTTTGCCGTTTCTCCATCACTCAAATTCATCAACGGCCGCCCGAGAAAAACATCTCCTCCCCAGAATGACTCATCAATCTATAACATGTTCGGGCATGTTTCAGACCACACCCAATTCCTAGAATTTCAAACTCATCAACGGTCGCCCGAGAAAAACACCTCCTCCCAACAATGACTCATGAACGCCATCTCTCTTCAAACAACGGAAACACCCAAATTCCGAGAATTTCTGACTCATCAACGCCATCTGTTTTCAGACCCCGAAAACACGTACTCCAATTCCGAGAAAACCAACCGTCACCGCGTCGCCTACTTTTCCTCCTCCCCACCCCAGACTTTCTGACTCATCAACGCCATCTGTTTTCAGACACCGGAAACTACCGACCAACCGTCACTGGAAAAACCCGTGACTCATCAACGCCATCTGTTTTCAGACCCCGAAAACACGTACTCCAATTCCGAGAAAACCAACCGTCACCGCGTACTTTTCCTCCTCCCCACCCCAGACTTTCTGACTCATCAACGCCATCTGTTTTCAGACGCCGGAAACTCCCGCGGGAAAAACCCGAATTCCTTCAACCAATCAAAACACTCCTTACAAAATAAGCCCCGCCCATTTATGACGTCACAACCAATCAAAATCATCCTTACAAAATAAGCCCCGCCCCTTTTATGACGTCATCCAAAAAAAAAAAAAAAAAAAAAAAAAAGTGCTGCGTCATCAATTGATCTTTGATCGATCTTTTCCAATCAATTGATTTATCGGACTCAAGGCGGTACCATAACTACTGGCACACATATCGTCACTCATGCAAGCATTACTTTGTCTTTTCTTTTTAACTTCCTCTGCCCATAAAACAAGACGAAATGTTCTTATGTTTCTAAATCTAAGCATACATGTTTCACATTAAAACAAACATAAACATGGAGCTACAAACTATCTTACTACCGAGCACTGACATGAAAAGTCCCATAAAATGAAGTTTATTACTGTGTGATGTATACATGAATAATTGAAATGACTCTTAGAAGTCCCTACAGACGCGAGATAATACACTACTATCACTGCCGGATCTGCAAGACGCAAAACCCTCCAGTGCGGGGTGGGGCGGAGATTAGTAAGCATTTAGGAGGCACCCAGCCCTTTGACATAGCAGAGGGTTAGCGCAAGAAAATAAATGTACTTACTCAGGTGTACAGAAACAATATATACAGTTAAACTTAAAGTTGTCTGTGCACATAGCACCGTGCCAAGAAGAACATTTAGGGAATATCTTGGAATTGATGTAATCAGCACTATGCTCCTGCCGCCTTTACACCTCACTGGGGCTGTGTGGCTCTGTAGCCGCTTTATGCAGGGACAAAGCCGGAAAAAATCCGACCTTATATCACCACCCAGGGTTTCTCGCTTGGCAGTCAGACTAGAATCAAATCAGGATAGAATTTCACGAGAAATGCAGTGGTGAAGGTTTATTCAACCTATCTTTAATCAGGAAAAGTTATGACTTCATGATTATAACAAATGTATAATTTTCCAGGTGTGAGAAAAATGTGTTAAGTATACACGTATATCATATCACCACACACGCCGCGGGCGGAAGCAGTGGGCCCAGGCCTGGGCCCTTTCAATTGTCCTTTAGCCCCCCACCCCCACTGGGGACGCAATGTATAACTTTCAATAGATTACATAACTTTTGCACACAACTTCGTATGCATGTAGTGAAAAATTACAAAGGATCCTCCTATGAGATATTGAACTATAACTCAGTTTGAGTGTCTTTCTTGTGCTTGTGCGTTTACTACTTCAGTATTTCCTTTTCAAACCGACAATGAATTAAATAGAAGACAGCGCATAGCATATCATGAAAGAATATATGTGAGAATAGAGGAAGAAGCGTGTGAATACTGTAATCTTCATGCTTCCTGAATTCAAAATAGGCAACTTTGTTCCCCTTCGGAAAGTCAAGCAGAAGTTGAAACTATTCTATTTTCAATATGCCACTGTTTTATATAATCAGGAATAATATTCTTAGGATTAATGTATTTTTTCCATGTAGCTGTAAACATGTGTTTGCTAAATAATATTGCATTAGTGTGGCTGAATGTTGCATTGTTACATATTTATACCAATGCTTAACTGATGTTCAACACAATACGTGTATGTGTGACCCCCCTACACACACACTAACACAAACAGACTGGTTTCGCCTCGATTCCATATCAGTAATTCCTGAATTAGAGGAGGAATTTACCATTAAAGTTGTAAATTCAAAACATTCCTCTGCCTTATTGAAGGTGTTTCTATTTAAAACAAATGTAAATAATATCCAACTACTGGATGTAAATCACTGATGTTAAATTTAGAAAACAAACTTAAAATCATTTTATTGATAATTAGATATTTAAATTATTTTCAGCATATAAATAATTATTTGTCATATTTCTCATGATGCATTTTCTCATTCCTCTCCATTCCAGCCCTTCCTTCCTCCAATAAGAATGAATTTACATTTTTTTATAATCTTCTCCATTTTTTAAATTTCTAACTAATTTTTCATATATTTTATGTTGACATACAAAGGGAGGCACACCACCCTAGCTCTCATTCCGGACTTACTTGTGAATGCTGTTCATTTTTCTTGTGATTGGATCATTCACCTTATCGCCATTCATCCTCATTTTCGCTATTAGCCAAAAGAAACAGAAAATCGAAGAAAAAAACGAAAGTAAGTCAGCCAACAAATTATCTAATTGAAACTTCCTCTTTTCGCGCTGTGGTCACAGCGCTAGACAAAGATAAGGAATCACATGTTTTCCTCGCACCTGGCTCCTCGCCAGGAAGCAAGAGCGAGGTTCCTTGCAGAAACATTCACACACAATTAGTGCATAGAGCGCATGCGTCGTGGGGCTGACACGTGTCGTTTTACTCTTTATATTAGATGTTTGATACGTCGTGACATGAGTTCGAACCCTGGTGAGATCAATATATATATATATATATTTTCCAAGGTGAAAAGTTGCATGTGACATGTTTCGAAATTAGACTAAATTACTTCGGCTCAATTTTGCATTTACGAATATGATTATTCCATAACATACAAGGGCGTTCAGTATGCTCTAATACTCGTCCTCTTCCTCCTCATGTAGAATCATATTTTTAATATATGGAGAAAGTAGGCATCTTGTGATGACTTTATGCCGAAATGCAAGATGTTTTATTATGTATTTTTTGCTTGGCCGGTGTTGGCAGTAGAGCATCTGTAAGAACGTGGTGAAAATGGAAATGTAGTTAGGTTCGTGCTGTCCTCAAGTACTTGAAATTGAAAAATCTACAGCCAAAGGAAATTCATGAGGACTTGGTACAAACATTAGGGTAGTCTGCTCCATCATATCCCACCGTTGCGAGATGATGCCGTGAGTTCAGTTGTGGCAGACAGTCATGCGAAGATGCCCATGGAGGTGAACCACCAGTAACAGTGTCAATCGAGGAAAATGCTGAGAAAATTCTTGACATGGTTATGGCGGACGGACCCGACACCATCCGGTATTTAGCAGAGAGTACAGGGTTGTCAACCGGCACAGTTCATAACATCTTAACCGATCATTTGTGTAACTAGAAAGTTTCGGCACGATGGGTCCCGCGAAACCTGAATGCTCGTCAGAAGAGAAGCCGAGTGACCTGTTCAAAGCAACTTTTGGCCATGCATCGCGCAGATCCCGAGGATTTTTTGACAAGATTTGTGACGCTGGACGATACATGGGTCCACCACTTTGACCCCTAATCGAGACAAAGCTTCATGCAATGGAAGCACACCATCTCCCCTACCTCGAAAAAATTTCGTGTTCAACAGTCAGCCAGAAAGTTTGTGTCAACTGTATTTTGGGATATACAAGGGGATACTGCTGTTGGATCATCTGGAACATGGAACCACCATTACGGGCCAGTATCACGCTGACCTTATGCCAAAATTGTGAGCTGCAATAAAGAGCAAGAAACGAGGAATGTTGACACTTGGAGTGTTGCTGCAGTAGGACAATGCTCCCGTACAGAAGTCTGGTGTTGCAATGGCTGCAATTCACACAGCTGAAGTTGAATTGGTGATTCATCCACCCTATTCTCCTGACCTAGTCCCAAGTGACTTCCACTTGTATCCACATTTGAAGCAGTATCTCCGTGGGCAGGATTTTTGGGATGACAATGCCGTCATGGATGCTGTGAAAGCATGGTTGCAGGAGCAAGAGGACATCTTCTTCCAACAGAGTATAGAAGCTTTGGACAAAGTGCATTGAAGGAGCAGGGGACTATGTTGAAAAATAACCATATTTTCATTTTTGTTATATTTTGTTTCCTTGGTGAGTATTAAAGCATACTGAACGTCCCATGTAATTGCGAAAGCCGCCAACTTTCAATTAAATAGCAAACATTCAGATGTCAAAAAGTAGTGCCAAAGAGAAATACATATTTTTCGTCTTTAGGGGAAAATACACAAAAAATAACAAAATTATGACTTTATATATTAACAAAATATTTAATTTGTAAAGTGATATTCTTCTAGCAAACTGTTTCATTTTGACTGCATAATGTCTCGCAATTCTCTCGACATGTCACACTTCACTGTTGGAAAGTTTAAAGCACTTGATGTTACAAAATTGGAACCTCCAATAAAGATGTAGGCTGATATTTTTTTATAGTTGTTTCATCATGAGCTTGACTTTTGATTTCAGCCCGCTCATGCAAAGACAGGCTAATCGGGTCTAGGCCTGCAGTTTGAGGTGAATCCGAACCACTGCATACCTTCACCGGGTATCGAAACCGGACCACCCGATTGCAAGGAGACACCTTTACCACTATGCCATCGGGGAGGCCTTTGCTTGTATAATATTTGTATGCACTATTAAGCCAGGCAAGTATAAAATTGATTCTCTTAATAAATTCTGGAAACATAAAGAACATAGTTCTATAATGAAAAAGTGAAATAGGCTATGTTGCTGCATAGAATGGAGGCAAGACGTTATGCACATTTATATCATGGTTTTAATGGTTTTAATTAAATGCTCACCAAATGTGGCAAATTGATGAGTTCAGATAGGCTCCAAACTCAAAAATGTGCAGTCGCATTTTGAAATTAGCCACAGTCTAATTCAGTCACAGACTGAATAATGGAGAAAAAATATTATTTAAGCGTTTCCATCATTGCCAGACAACAGCGCACACCACCGTTTTGTTTTAAAGATGAGATACAACTTTGTAGCAATTTTTAACACGGATAGGTTGGTGTAATTCCCTCAATAGAGGTGAAACCTCTAATTACAGTCTTGTGCATGCGTACGAAATTTTCTGTTATGAACATTTATCTACTATATATGTGGTATTTTCTACTACATCTCATCAATAAAACTTGCTTTCTTCTCTCATAACACAAAAAGTAGTAAACAAAATCTCAACACAGAATACAAACCAAGTACCACGATAAAACTCACAATTACATCATATTTCAAATTTAATTATCGATTTCGCAAACAAGAACACATTTTAACCTGTTCTTCAAGCAAACGCAAAATTTCTATCATTTCGGTCCATTTAAAAAAAAAAAATTCGAATATTTACTGTAATAAGACCTTCACCCAGACATACAAAAGTGTCGATTTTAGAATTTTTACCAACATATTTCTCCTCCCATCCAGAAATTACAAATGTAAAATCGAGCATGCAACCAGTCTGTCAGTGTTTGTATATTTGTGTGTGGGGGGAGGGGGATGAAACAAGGGGAGTGGCAAATGAATTACTGAAAACATGAATATTCATTTATCGATGTAACCCAAAGTTTCTAACTTAAATTTCGTGATTTTTCTTTCACAGAAGAATAACTTTTGATCTTCTGGTGGCGTAACAACGCAATATAGAAAAATACATTCCAAACTCAAAATTATGTCACACTCATAGTCCATTGAACACTTATTTTCTCCTTGCCACACGAACAACAACAACAAAGCATAAAGCTGTGATTTGGTGAAATACTTTTAGTGGCACCAGTTTGGCCACTTTTACCACAAGGGAAATCGAACCTAGGATTTCAGCTTACGAAGCTGGCGGTTTACCGACATGGTCACAAGCCGCTGTGTAAAAAACCATGGCTTTAGGATGATTTCTCCTCAAGATTGCACTTTTACCTGTCCGGTTCCAAACTTTCAATGTCTCTTCTCTCTAATGACATTAATTTGAAAGCAATACACTTCATGGTATAGTGTCTCTATGCTGTGCACACATTGCTCTTAGACTACAAGTTTATGTTGTGTGTGTATATTAATGAAGACGATCGAAGACATGATTTTGTGCAAGGTTAGTGTTTCCAACCCCTAATAATCTTTGTGCTCTTGCTAATGTCAACATAGCAGATGCTGATATGTGGCGACGAATCTTATACGTCAATGGCACATACATAATTATATTTATAAACTATCTATTTGACGAAGAGTAATTTTTTCAGGAAAATATGAAGTAATTCATCCAGCCTGTACTGATATTGGGAGTTTATTATCCTACTATTATCTACTCCCCTCTGTGTTCAAATGAATATGAGCTTTTCCCATGCAAAGGGATTGAGGTAGGGTTAATTTTAGATTAGGTATGGGATACAGAGTATCTCAAATATTTTCCCGATTTTTCCTGACATTTTCTTTTAATATTGGACACTGTATAATTAAAATGCAAAACTTTCCTGTAACCGTTTCGTTTCACTCTTCAAGTCAGAAAATTCCCTGCATCCGGAGAAAAACTTTAGTGGTAAGCAACACTGCAAAGTGCTGTTTTCCCGAACCTTTACTTCGGCTGTACTGCCACATTCGATGGGGCTCCGAAGCTGATCTTTAACTCAAACGAGTGTGCCACTTTCTGTGAACAGAAGTGTACCACGAAACATGCGTCAACATTGAAGAATCTCCCGAGTTCATGTGCAAGAAATGTGAGGATTATGTTGTAGATGAAAGTGATTAAGAACAGAACTTGAATTTTTATATCAGACACTTAAAATATTACTACAGAAGTTTCTTGTTTATTATATTGATTACTTATGTGAAATGCATACGGTGATTTTCTCTCTTAGGTTTATCATAATATTAGCAATCCTGTATCACAATATTACCATCACTGTCACAATATTACTCTATGCTGTGGACATAACTATTCGAATCGAAAAATATTTAATGTAATTGTGTAGTGCGTTTCTTTGATAATGACGTTACTTAATTAAGCAGTGTACATGACAGTGTCTCGTGTCATTGTCAATTACTTTAATCTTATTTAGTTTGGAAATAAATAGTGTTTTTCTTTCAAATATCACAATACCGCCAACCTTTACCCTATTTTTCTTTTGCTACAACACCTAAAACTTCAAAGAACAAGTCGTATTATTTTTATTGCAAAGAAAACAATTGAGCACGTCGTCACCTTTTAATCAAGGGTTCAATACCCGGTGGAGGCACAACTGGTTCGGATCCCACTTTAAACTTTAGGTCCAGTCCCGATTAGCCTTACTGTGCATAAAGTGGACTTAAAACACCAAATCAACAACAAATACAATTAAGCATTAGCTCGTACGGCTAAGCAGAAAAATCAAGTAAAGTAAAACCATGTATTTTGCAAACATTTATCTGACACAACGAATATTTATTTCATCCTGTGTGCATGCTATTTTACTATCGATTTGGAAATTGCGTGCACGTGTTTATGTGTGTGCGTGCGTGTGTGTGTGTGTGTGTGTGTGTGTGTGTGTGTGTGTGTGTGTGTGTGTGTGTGTGTGTGTGTGTGTGTTAACAGTACCTGACAATAACTAACAGTCTGGACAATAAAACTTTTCTTATTTTTGAACATCCAGAGAATATTATTATTCTAGAGAGAAATTTCCCAAATTGTACTTATGTCTTTGAAAAACTATCAGAATCCACGGCAATCAATCTATAATATGATTCATATACAGTACAGGACATTTCAGGAAAGATGTTTCTATATCGTACCTTCATTACTTGAATCAATTATGAAACATACGTTGTAGAATATCAGGTCCGTGAATACAAACATTTTGCTAGTGCAGCATTTACAAACAATTCCAGAAAAGAAGTTTAGTTTAGAATGAAATTGATCCATAAATTTCTGGAGGGACATTAATTGTTACCTTGTTTGCTTCGATCCCATTATCAAACAGTGATCCTTATTGGATGGAAATCTCTGGAACGCACCGCAGTCGAATTCATATCCATTGAGGGAACAGTTCTCGATAACGTAGCTGCATGTTCTGCAAATTAACAAATTGTATCTACGGGGTTTATTTTACCATTGCTGTTTTTGTACCTTTAATTAAGTCTAGTTAATACCTCTTGTATAATACGCAATATGACCATTAGAGTTCTGACTTTTTTTAACCCATTGTTCCTGTGTCATAAATCGATGAACTTTTGTTCAAATTTAATGAAAATGGAAATAATTTCATTTAGTTTCGGAAGAAAGTCACATTCAAAAAGAGAACTCGATTTTACCATATACGCGTAGGCCTGTATGTAGTAGTTTATTATTATAACGTGACATAACATAAATTTTTTTTAAAAAATACAAAATAAAAAACTTACAAGTAAGAATAGCATAATTATAGATAGCGAAATACAACATATCATGTCTCTTTAGACAAATGAAATCTAAGCTGAAGTTTCTTTTTGTTACAGATGATATTAAGATCTTGAACACACTTGATTGTTCTCTCTGCACACTGATTTCTTCTTGGAATTCCCAGTATGTATGGATCTCTATTCCAAAACTTTTTCACACAGTTTAATGCTTCTTCATGAACCTGCAAGCTGCTACATAGTTTCTGATAATCATCTGCATTGTAGATTTGGTCAGTAAACAAATGGTCAGCTTACCTGTAACAGATGAATCAACAATTTTTTTGTATTGAGTCTCTCCTCTCTGGTAAAAGAATAAATGCCAAAAAAGGTAGTATTGTGCGGGAATCCCATCTTGCCTTACTTAATTTTGATATTTTCTGAAACTTCATATCAGGAAATCCTCCAGTTTCTTCAAAGAAGTGGAAAACCCGAGTTAGAATTGGAAATGTCATGTCATCACGCTATCCTGCTGTTTCAGTAATCTCTTCTTTACCATTCTCGTAGTTAATCTTGAGTTGCTCGTAGTTCTTTACAAGTTCTGGGATAAATGGAAATTCGATATTGGACGATGTGTTGTTTCCTCCAAGTTCGGCTTCCATTATTATGTGAAATAGTCGGTCAAGATCGTGATGTTAAAAAACCAATGAATTGTGGTTCTTCCAGTTTATTTTGAACAAACACTCTTTGTAACTGAATTACAATCCCATTCTTCCTTACAGCGATCACATTCGTAGTGTCCGCTACAATCATCTTTATACTCTTCCATGAATTGTATTAATCGAGAACAACTGTTATTCCTTTAAAAACAGTATCCGCCTTTCCGTCTGGTAGATATAGTGCTTCTCATTTAACTTCTCCTTCGTTAATGCTTCAACACTAGCCCTTGATATTCTTGTTCATCAATATGTTTACCATCAAAATGCAACGACTAGTTTTCTAAGGAAATCCTCCAGTTTCTTCAAAGAAGTGGAAAACCCGAGTTAGAATTGGAAATGTCATGTCATCACGCTATCCTGCTGTATTGTTTTCTACATTACTTCCAGCTGTAGGTTTCCAGTGATTGATCTTTTAGTGGTTGCTCTATGTGATTCTTGAAATAGAAATCGTACTAAATTTTTTTTCAGTGGTAGAAACAATTTTCTTATAAAACATTATGATTACAAATGTTACTTGGCGGTTGGAATTTTTGCAGAATAGTTCATTCTTCAACAAAATAATGTCTAAGCGCACAATTATACATAACACACGACACTACGACGTCACAAAATGACACTACACAGCTTCAGATTTCTAAGTTCCCTTGTTCCCCAACGCTGCATGTGAACAAAATATGCCGATATAATCTGCATAACAGTGATCTTTCCCTCCCGTTTCAAGTCACAGTCACATCCGCTACTGGACCGCCTTGTGTTGCCTTCTTCCCTCTTGGTTAGGGGCGTCTCCACTTTATTCTCAGATGTCCAGCTATTGGTTGGCGCGCTCCAACGCATGCGCCAGCACTGTCTACCGGTATCTTCAAATACTACATTAAGACGATTCTGACTTGCCTGTCAGCAAAAGGACATTATTAATCGAAACAGAGATCGTTCAGAAAAAACATTACCGCTGCTTAAGCGAGGAGCTTATATACTCTAAAACAATGATTGTTCCAGAAAGTTCAATAGATTTTGACTAAGATCTATAACATCCAGAAGGTTCTAAAAAGTTCCAAAAAGTACCAGAGGGTTCAATAAATTTCTAGAAGGCTCAAGTAAGTCGTAGTGCTACTACTTGCAAAATGCATACATTACTTATATACGATTTTAGAAATTTCGTATTGGGAGTGACTTTATTACAAAACTAAACAGAATCAAACCCTTTTTCATTAACTTTGAACAAACGTTCATCGATTTATGACACAAAATAATCAACTATTCTACAAGAAGACAAAAAGCCTAAATTCGTCTCCAAGTAAAATAAATTGTTCTCCAGAAGGTTCATAAATATGTCTTGGAAGCTAACAAATGTGTTGATCCAGCAAGCAAAGTAAAATGCAAGATCAGATGCAAGATTTCAGATGACCTAATAGATTGAACGATTTGTGGGACGCGTCATGCACGACGTTTGAGTATTAGGATATAATATGAAGTGGTGTCGTTAGCGTCGGTATGTAAAAGCTTGTCATAGGACACATTATAATGTGAACACATAGTGACTTCATCTTGTAGGAGGTTATTGTGCCTGGTGCATATTAAAGGGAGACCCTCCCACTGCTCGATATTTTCAAGTCGGACGTGGTGGTATGAGGCAGAAAGATACATCTCCTCGAGTATCATTAGTATGAGACCATTCGACCCTAACCTAAACTATATCAGACGCATGTGGGATTATCTCGACAGATGGGCTACAGCGCACCTGAAACTCCAAGAGCTGAGTCTGTCACCCATCAAAAATTAAGATGGATAACTCGCCCGTGCAAATATTTGTGACAAGACTAATTACTTTTGTATGGAAAATGTGTAGTTAAAAATACTATGTGTGTGTGTGTGACCCACTACGTGACAGCGCCGTGCCCCCTCGTGCATAAATCTTACCCTCTGTCAATTTAAATAAATTTAGTAACTATTCGTCTAGAGTTGAAAAAAATAGTCATATAGAAATCAGATACGTATGTGATGCAAATATTTGTGACTAATTTGGAAACAAATATTATAAATCTAGTTAATTAAATCCAAAATTCACATACCAATTTTTAGCAAATAAGAAACATGCTGCTCCAAATTTGCAAATTTATTATTGCTACACTTACGGTGTTTCTCAGAACACACTTCCACTGCAGATTGCAAACTCAGTCATAGTTAAATTTGAGACCAACCCCTCTACACTTTCTTGGTACACAACCGAACTCACATAAAATTTGTTCCAAAGTAGATACGTTCCCAGCACAGCCGCCACAAGAAACACAATCCAAACACTGAAGAATAGGAATCTGTAAATAGTTTCACTTTAAGTTGAAATTTCAAATCAGGACATCTACTTTTTAGCTTGAGATGCAAATTTATCAACTGTAGAAACACCTGTTAAACGATAGAAAACGTTATTGTAAAGTGAAGGGTCAAGACTTTAGAATGGAATTTCAGCTCATTCTTTCTTATAGATTTTACATTTCTTGTCTAGTTTTACTACTTTAGTACTTATTTCAAAACGTTTTAGCCACTTTCCCATAACATTAGCGGTAAGAACTGAAGGTAATTTTTCTCTGACTATTCTTCTTGCTTGCTTTTTACTCCGTCTTTCCAATAGAGACTCAAGCCTGTGAGAGCGCTTTGTGCTAATATAGAACTTGTGTCGGGTACAAATTTTCATGGCAGAAATTCCTTAGGCCAATGGGGAACCATATTGGTGTATTCCAAACGGACGCCCGCTATATTGGTAGCCGCCATATTGATTCAAATCAAAATTTTTAACCAGGAAAACGGTAATGTGATATATCAAATCAGCTTAATATTTTTCGAAGGTATTTTCGACGTATCATTATCCAGTAAAATTACATTATAGAATGCTTGTACCCATTTTCTCATTCAGAGAAAAAAAGCATTAAAATACCTCTAACGCATCAGCATAGCATCGAGATCATACTGACGTCTACTGTGAGAAGTTCACGTGCCATTGCACATGATTTTAATAAGATACATCCACGAAAAGTTGAGCAATTATGAATAGCGGTCTCGAACTATTAGAGTGTGACGCTTCCATTGGAATGAAAAGTTCTTCATACTGACGAAGCTCGTGTTTATATTCATGGTGAAGGCAATAATAAACAGAATATGTTCAACTTGTCATCTGATAACCCACATTCTGCAGATTCCAATCGAATGGTTGATTAGGGTGTGTGGTGTGTGGAACGTGATTGATTGGTCAATTTTTCATCGACGGAAACTTAAATGCTGAGGGTTATTTGGATTTGTTTAATGAATAGTTTTTCGTCTCTGCTTACGGAATAATAATTTTTCCAGAGTATTTTTCAACAGATCGAAGAGCCACAACACTATGGGAACGTTGTGATACTGTTTCTGTCCAAAGTGGGTTATCAGATGACAGGTGTCGCATATTCTGGATACTAACATCATTATTTATTTGTTAATCTAGCACGATAAATTATGAATGACTTAAGTGTCATATTTTTTTCCCTATTCGGCATTTAAATTTCTTAATAAAATTTTAAAATTACAGCAGAGTGTTCTAACTGTGAGACTATGACAATCAGAACACTTTGTAATTTTTCGCGTCTTGTACAGATTTCCTACATGCTTGCTTTCATTGGCCTCGCCTGTGTCCTGAAACATGTTAGTTAGAAACTCATATAGGATGTTTCTCATTACAATTCTACCAAATATTAACCTTTGAATCAAACTTGTCGCACGTCCTGAGTAAAACTCAGAGCAATCAATTTAGAAATCAGTAAACAATTTAGAAACAGAGAAACCCTCAAATCACTGCATTTGACTATGTCAAATCAATACACAAAAGTTAACTCTAGTAAAGTTATATATAAAAAAATACAGAAAAATAAACAAATCTGAAATATGTACTACAGCAACTCGACCACATATATTGATAATTTGTTTCCGGTAATACATCAAGTTAAATTACGTGTGTTTAATCACATGAGCAAGAAAGACAAGTGCATGCATTAATTTTAAACTCCAAATTTGTCCCGGGATAAAAAAAAATTCCATTTTCATTTCTTTCAATTTGTCGGAAACTTCACAGTTTCCGAAATATTAATTAAATTTTGAAAATACTGATAGGATTTTGATAGGACTTTAGATTGGAGGATTTTGGGTATGTTTCTTATGTTATATTCCTTATGTTTCTACTAAATGTAATTATACCTTCCTCATCTTGCAATTAATTCAAATTTCCACATTATTTGCACTAAGCGCACACGGGTTTTATAATTTTAAGTGAGCACACTGTATCCAACAACGAGATACCTGAAATGTTTTTGCACAGATAGATAGAATGTTTATGCGTTTAATAAATAGAATACACAATATCACACAGGGTTCAAAATATTATTTGACTAACTACTACTCGTATCTAATTAAAACAAAATAACTCAGCAATTTACTAGGAGCTTGAACAAAATGTTTAACTCCAACTAAAGACGAATTTATCAGTTATTCTTTGGTAACATTCTTGACGAAAAAAGATGTATTATACATTAGGGAATTTCATCTCCCATGTTGTTTTCTTCTGGGGAAAAAAATAATACAGCTGCTTATATTATATGAAAAGAAAATTTTTTTGTAGGTGTGTGTCTCTAGTAATAATGAAATTTGTAGTTAAAGATTTCAAGACAGTCCTCCCCGGTCATAACAAATAAATCTGGAATTCTAAAATGAAATATCTAAACATATTTCTGTGAATATTAAACACTCTTGTAGTTTTCGAGGAAAGAGAGGATAACACATTTGAATGAATATATATAGTTTGGATAACACACATATATTATACGAAGTAATTTAATTTTACATAGTTTTATCGTATATTTGCTAATTAAAAAAAATCATCTATTATTTAAAACAATTGAATCAGTCACATGGGCAACGTTATCCAACCAAAAACAAATATCACAGAAACAGCAAAATAATCTCTCGTGTTGCTTTCTCACATTTAATACGTTTTTCCTCAACCGGAAGTTAGGAAGTAGTATGTTCCACAAAGCTTCCATCTGTTCATAAAACGTTCCAATACTATGTGCTAAAAGCGAGAAACATTTTTCTGCATTAATATATATTGGTTACAACATTGTTCGTGTGAACAATTCAATTGAAAATAGTCCAAATGGTTTGATTGATTGATTGATTGATTTGCTTTATTTGACTTCGTTTTTTGTGCCACTTTTGGCTAATTTGTGAAGATGGGGTTGAGTGATGATATAATGAAATTGAGGAACGTACACTCACAAACATCCATGCCCAGGCCGGGATTGGAACCCGGAACCACTTGGCATCGTAGACTTGATTTACATGACTTAATTCATGTTGTTCCCTTTGGAACATATGGCATCAACAAAGCATCTCCACCTGGTCCTACTGACTGCAATTCTCTTCACTGCATTCCAGCTCTTTCCTTCCTCCAAGGCCTCTGCGTGAACAGATCTTCGGAACGTCTGTCTAGGCCTCCCTATTTTCCTTCTTTCCTGCGGGTTCCAGTCTAGTGCCTCTCTCTCAAGAACCTCATTTTCCTTCCTCAACGTATGCCCTATCTAATTCCATTTTCGCCGCTATATTTGTATGGACACCTCGGTTTCTCCAGATTTTCGCCAAAGTTCTTGATTTTGAATTACTTCTGGCGAAAAGATATTCAATTTTTTTCTCAGGCAGCGATTGATCAAGGTCTGTAATTTACTTTCCATATCTCAGACCCATATAACAGTACAGACTTAACATTACTTCGAAAAATACGAAGTTTGGTCTTCATAGATATCTTCTTGTTTTTCCATACTGGATAGAGCCTCACAAAGGTACCAATAGCTTTTTGGATTCGTTGAGAAACATCCTTTGCGGTCCCTCTGTCTTTTGCCACCACATTACCCATTTAAGTAAAGCAATCCAGATTTTCAATAATCTCTTCACCAATATTAATCGGGTCTGTTTCTGTGGAGTTAATCCTCAGTGCCTAGGTCTTCTTGGAGTTAATCACAAGTCCTGCTTCTTTTGCACTTTCTATGAGATCTGCTAGTTTTGTTTGCATATCACCATGTGCTTCAGATAAGAAGCACAAATCGTCTGCAAAATCAAGGTCTTCTAGTATGTTATTCAATCCCCATTGAACCACGTCTTTTCCCTCCTATTGCATTTCGCATCACTGCATCGATCACGATCAGGAACATTGTAGGTGATAATATACAACCTTGCCTCACTCAGACTGCACATTTATTGGTTCAGATTCACGGCCTTCATGTATAACTCTACATATATATATAATGACATTCGCTTTCCCCATTAGAGAAAATTAACTTTTATTTCAAGCATTTATTTCGCAAACCCTTCAAATTGTGAGATATTTTGCGTTATCACCTTAAATGGTCCACCCTGTATATAATGCAAGAGCCAAATTCAGGACTCCGAATAACACTCTATATATCGTGCTTCTGAACGTGATATCTAACTTAACCCACCTCCCCTCTTCTTCAGAAACTTTTCAACGTGTGCAAATGGAAGAAGGTCATTTCTAATTAACATTGACTTCAATTCAAATTCAAAATTTCTGTTTAGTTTCCCTTGTAATGGTTTCTGAAATCTCTTAGGTATTTTCTTACCTCCATTTTTCAGATGTTCTGCGAAACACTAAGCTGCGTCCTTGGAGCCTTGACCTTGAGGCAACAGTTTCCTCGCAATCGTTATCCAACTTGTAACAATATGTAAAGCACTTTATCATATATATATGTACGCGTATTTTAGTTTATGTTGTTAGTCTTCATTGTTACTTTCTGTTGTTATTCTTGCTCTTATTTTCCATTGTTTTTACATTTCAATGTAAAATCGTTAACGCTGTATTTGAAATTCTCTGCTAAATAAATACATAAACGTTTCAAAAATAATGCGGTACATTGATGCAGATATAACTATGTAGCACTTACGTTGCTTGGATTCTCAGAGGTACTGGACGACATTACATTTTGGTCGTGACAACCTATTGCATAGGAGTGTGATTTCCAAAATACAACACGAAGAGCTAATATATGACCAACACATTCATGTTATATAGCTACTCCAAAATTTCGTACGATGATCGACTCGTGTCTCGTCTGATACTCTGCTTCTATTGATATTGCAGAAAACTGTATTTTTTATGGTGTAGACAAACAGGGATTATATGTGCAGTAGGCAGTATATTTCTTAGATAAATTTTCAATGATTATGAACCATTCTTGTGTACCAGTAATTTTCGATTTTGTTGTTTACAGCGGGCTTAAATTTAAAGACACAATTAATGATACTTACGATGGCAGATATATATGTAGTGACTTGGTGCCAAACATTATGGTAGGATTAGTAGTGACTCTGAATAAAACTCTAACGGATTCAGAACTAACTACAGTGATAAAAACTAAATTAGCTCGCTTCTTGTTTATAAAATTTAAATTTAAGAAAATTGAAGCCACAAGTATATATCATGAATTTTAACTTCTATAAACCGTATCGTGCTCAAGGTATTGGGTAAGAAGTGTCAAGTCTTAACATAGCAGAGAAAGGAATGTTTACTGAGTAATCAGGCAAAGGTTAGGTTATTGACTTGAGAGGCGTATGTGGCATGAGGGTTGGAAGGGGGAGAGAATGGACAGTTGGCGAGTGTACGGGATAGAGCAAGGAAGTTGGAGGGATTGAACAGTGATGAGTGAGGAGAGCGGTCTCTGACAGGAAGGTCAGATGTGTATCAATTACCATTATTGAGAGAAGAATCTGTGAAAATAACCTTCATCTATTTGTGAGGCAAGTAACATCTTTTTCTAGGCCAATACGTATCACTTCAGTCATGGAGAGTACAAAACCCATATCTAACTTACGTAAATTTTATCGCCATTCCTTTACATGTAACCTGTTGCATATATCACATTTAGGCCAAGCGAGTGATAACCATCTGAAAGACGAATGATGAATAACTGCACTACCCAACTCAATCTTAAGGTTGTTGGTTTTAACATTGCTAAACGTGATGGAGGCTGCTTTGGGCTTTTCATCAATTTTTCGCAAATGCGAATAGAAAAAAATAGCTTTACGTGAAGTACTGCTATTTTCATCTATTTCATCCAGAAATAAGATGAAAATAATACAGCCTTTTAGCTTTTAAAATTACGTACGTGAGATGGCGCCGGAATTTTCATTTCTTAGTGCTTCATTTTGTGCTAATTACAATTTGTTACAAGAATGAAAAGAAAACAAAAGGTAGGCCTAGAAATATGCTACACGGTAAGGCACAAATAAACAATATTAAGTTAAGGTTTCAACTAGGTTATTTGGTGACGTATTGGTGTAATAATGAGAATTAACATTAGGATGTTGCATGAAGGTTGGTTAACTATTTCAAAGATTTGTACGGTACTTTCGTCGATCTGTTACGCGATTCTTTAACCTAGCTTATCGAATTTCTGGGAGATTAAAACAATTGCTAATAATGTCTTGTCAAAGCCACAGAGAATGAAAAATGTTAATAAGCAACTTTAGTTCTTATTTTAAGATAATCCAGCATTTTCCTGCTAATCATAGAATCATGGCGCAATTTAGATTTATCCATCCCGACATTCTCGAAACTATCCAGTTTCAAGGTAACATTCACGAAGATGTATTAATATTTATTTATAAATTTGAAAGCTTAGCTATTCCTAATGAGTGGAATGACTCGAAGAAAAGGCAGATCCTACCGGTATGTTTGTGTGATCCAGCATTGGGATGGCACAATACTTGGAGTCGAACCCAGCAAGTACAGGGTATAGATTTTGTAACTTTAAAAACCAAAATTGTAGAAGAATTTACGGAACCGGGGGACACCTTTCAACTAGAAGAACAAATCAGATTACGTTTCCATCAGGAAAGTGAAAAGAAGTGAAAAACTGAACCGATTCTAGAAAGTTGAGTGGAACACGCCATGGACAGACAGGAGAGCAGTATTCTATTATTGTGGAAATGAATGATTTCAAGTATAAGGTGAGGGCTGATATGTCAGTAATTTCAGTGAAACGATACAGTAAACCTAAGAGACGCATGGCGTTTTTTGTTGTGCCTGTTATATGTTCTTCAAATGTGAGATTGTGGTCGAAAACAAGGCCTATGTCTTTTTGAGAGGATACTGCTTGGATGTTATTGCCAGACACGGAATAATATTACTTTAACAGCTTCTTCTTGAGAGAGATGGTGAGAGTGGTACACTTTTCAGGATGTAATGTAAGGTTCCATGTTAGACACCAGGAAGTAAATATTGTTATGTCATTCTGAAGAAGATGAGTATCGTCGGAAATGGAAATTTCTCTGAAGAGTTTACAGTCATCTGCGAAAATAAGGTAATTGCTAGAGGGAGATGTGAGATGGTCGGCAAGGTCGTTGACGAATAACATAAATAAGAGACGTCTTAGAACACTGCCCTGTGGATTTCCAGAGACAACAGGAAGAAAGTTAGATACGGTTCCTGGACGAACGACACGTTGTTAGCGATCGTTAAGATAATCTGTGAGAAGGGTTAGAAATTTTCCAAGAATGTTCCATATAATGCATAATTTGTGAATCAGAAGACGGTGACTAACAGTATCAAAAGCTTTGGCCAGAACAAAGTATATTACATCTAATTGTGAATTATTTGAGATGCATTTCATAGCATGTGAGAGAAAATTCGACATGTTTGTAAGACAGGAACTACCAGGAAGAAAACCATGTTGGTTTGAGCTTAAGTAAGGAGAAACAAATTTATACAGTCTAACTTTGATTATTTATTCACAGATGATGGACAGAGGAGAGAGCAAGGAGATTGGTCGGTACGCAGAAACAATATTTTTGTTGCCACTTTTGTGAATCGGCGTGATGTTTGGTTTGTTTCCAAGCTTGAGGAAAGACGCCTTCCAAGAAACATCTGTTCAAGAGAATGGAGACGGGATAACACAAGGACTGCACTGTTATACTCAGGAAAACGGGTTGATATCGTCCGGACCTAGGGTACGGTGAGCTGAAAGAGACGACAATAGATTTTTCACCTCGTCGGATGTAGTGGCAAGCGTCGTTAGGGAGGAGGAACAGACTCGCCTTACGTTTGGCAACGCTGCAAGGGAGGACGGTGGGCTGAAGTTACTGTGAAAATAAGCGTTGAAGAGTTCTACCCTTCAGTCTCCTATCGCACTTTCACTAACATATGTAATTTCAGCTGGAATCCTATTATTTTTTCTTGAGTTTATTAAATTAAAAATGTTTTTCAGGATTTTTACAGTGATCTTGTCTATATGTTCCTTGTAATTGTTCCGAAGAAGATACTTTGAGTGCCGTCGCAGAGCAGTAAAGGTGTTGTACGTGTGTTCCCTTGGGAAGTCATTCCAAAGTTGCCATGCTCGTGTCTTGTTGGCCAGTACATGCCGCAAGTCGTAGTCGAACCAGCACGGAAATCTACGAGAAGCTATATTGCCTGTAGACACGAGGTCCGTCACCGATGCTTGATTGACAGCTGCAGATAAGTCAGCTTTTTTTCGTCGACGGTTCCAACTTCCAAAAAGTCCCAGGGAAAGGAGTCGAGGGAAAGTCTTATTTCCTCCCACGGCGCTCGGTTTCATTGGTAGAGCTTCTTCTTGATCTGGGGCGATGTGTTCTTCTAGAGGGCGGGGGGATGCAAATAGAAACGTCCAGACTGTCGTGGTCGGGAAATTAGTGAACAAATTTAACAAATAAGCGGGGGTTTACAACTTAACTTTATGAGGGAAGTTTATAACAAGGAATATGATTCAGTGCATGATATGTTACGAAACATGAAAAATGTTGAAGAATTAAAATGTCTTATGCAAAAACGCAAACTTCAAGAACTTGAATGTGAGACTATGAAAGCTCTGTCATGTTCTGAATAGAGTCGAATATACACGCCCACACAGCAAGCTATCGCATTGCAACGCAAGAAGGTCAATGGCAATGTTGACATAAATTATTCTCAGGCTAATCGGAAGATCGAGGAAAGATCACAGACAATGCAACAGGAACTCGTTCATTTACTGGCTATAACAAATGTTGCATTGGATGTAAGAAGAACTCTCCATGTTTGTGAAATTTACATTACAAGTGTCCAATGTGCCATGGCTTAGTAACACGGCTATACATCAGTCTAAAGTCCATTTCCTGTCACACTCATATCAGCATATCTGATGTGATGGACTGAATGGCTGAAATAATCCGGTTTCTCGATTCAGGCAGATCGGTTGGTAGTGGCGACAAGTAAACATGGTCTTTTACAAATTCCAAAGGAAATAAATTCCACAGATTTGACGGAACTGCGCAGAAAGAACGCTCGAACACTTTCCACCTTCTCTTCTGCCACACGCGGACGGTACAAACGATCGTTTTTACAGATATTCTCCTTCGTCTAGAACTGCTTATGTCATCGCCGGATGTTCTTGCTGGATGAGAGTTCTGTTCCGAATTATCGCCAGAAGGTCCGCTGCACAGTAACCACCGAATCACATTTCACAAACTCGAGCACACAGAATGCATTCTGGTTGGGAGTATCCTCTTCTCGACGCACGGCAGTGAGGAAAAATATAATTTCGACAATATGTTTAAGAAAACAAATTTCTCAGAGTTGTTCTTTCATAACATGTTCTCCTCAGCCTCCCCGATGGCGCAGTGGTAGCGTCGTTGCCTTGTAATCAAGGAGTCCCGGTTCGATACCTTGCGGACTCACATAGTGGTTCGGATCCCACTTTAAACTGTAGATACAGTCCCGATTAGCCTCAGAGTGCATAAAGTGGACTTAAACACTAAATCAATCAATCCAATGTTTTCCCCAGGTTTGCCACTTGCAACCCAAACTGGCAACCACCTGGAAAGATTTCGTTCGGGTTTCAACTGCGATAACAGAAAATGCTTTCGCGACAGTTCCGATGATGGGTCAAATCACAGTGCACGTTGCTTCCCGCTTCAAAATTTGGAGATTGACGGACAGGCACCAGGGTTAATTTAGTTTGTGTAGATATTTTCATTAACGCATATATTGAAGTGGAAATATTGTGTTTATTTGGAAGTTTTCGGTGTTCGAAATGGAATGTGTCAATCAAAATCAACACATGCCAAATTAATTTAATGATATAATCCAGAGGAAACTAAACGATTCAATTAGATCTAAACGATGCCAACTAATTTAAATTTAAAAAACTCTCTCTATGATTATGCCATAATTTTTTTAGTAATTTTAAATTTCAAAGGTACATATTAAGTATAAAGTTTAAAAAATGAGAGAACTATTTACGAGTAAAATTATTGAGATCGGTGCATCAACTTATACGAAGAAAATAAATTTATCGGGCTGCTCACTCACGAAAGTTGAAAAAATATTGATATCGTCCCCGCATCTCCAACACGTAACGTACTCGAAGGCACGGGGGATCGAACGACCTTGGCGGTCCAGATGGATAGTTGTAGCTCAATGATCATTATTCCTCATTGATAGAGCATTCGTTATTCCTGGTAAGCTTAAAGGGATAAGCGAGAGATAATAAATACCCACATGAATGGCAAATGCACAATCACTTGGGTTTTACACATTCCAATCCGGATCACGACTGGTTAGAAATAATGATAATTACCCATCAATGGTTGATGAAGATCTCATCGTGGAGTAATTCAAACGTACAACTGTACAAACGTCTCCCAAGCTTCTATTGCTCCCTTCCTTCCTCAGGTAAAGACCGACTGCCTCCTCCGTAGCCCCGGACGAATCTCCAATGACTGACCTCTCATCGTCCGTCGCACTCAATTTTAATATCCTTTCTTCTATTCCTTGTTATTAACTCATTACTTTCCAATACCTTTTAGGTCAGCAACGTGATCACTGGTATGCAATATTAATTTCAGGAAGATTGATTAACTACTGATGCAGCATTTTTTAAATACCTTAGAGTACAACGGCTAGTGATAAGTTTTAACAACTCTTATGCTTGATGAAGATTCTTAATTTATAGCGTACTGTTGCGATATACATTGAAGAGTTGAAACCAAGGTGGATTTATTTAAATCAGATTGATTCAACCTTAGAAATCCCAAGGTGAGTCCATCGGACTCACTGCACTAAATTTGTACTTATAATTATGTAATAATTTGTTATTTTCTAATGTCTGTTCTAGTATTCCTGAATGGTTACAAAACATACATGACCGATTGTTCATGATTTTCCTAGAATATTTTTTCCTAACACCACATTATGTAATTTTGAAACGCAGAAGCCCATGATGAGTCCGTTGAACTCCTGCGGCTTTTCCACGGTTTTCGTAACTTTTCTTTCGTTTTTTTTAAAAGAATTTCGCACATTTCAGTTCATTAGGTCACAGAATTTTCTTTTCTCATCATTGAAAACGATGTCCAAGCTTACTGAGAAAGATATTATTGCTTGCTTGGAGTTGGAGGGAGGAGAGGATGCAGATAGTATCTATCAAGAAAGTGATGACAGTGACTATAACCCACACAGTGATATCAGTGAAGATGATCATATAAGTATAGACAGTGAATTACAGAGACACTATAAGTGAAAGTGAAGAAGTGTTACTGCCCTCTGATTTGGGAAATGCGTCTTACGTTGGAAAATACCATTCTGAATGGCACAAAAATCCACCTGCCACTTCCTAGATTAGGGCTTCCAATAAAATAAAAGGAGCTTCGTATAAAGTTGTGCTTCCACCAAATAAACATTTGGAATGCCCAAAAAATTGTTTGAGTCTTTTTGTATTATCCAGCATTCTGAAAGACGTAGTGAAATTTACCAACCAGGGAGCTGAAAGAGTGTATAATCTTAAAAAGAAAAATACATCTTGGGTCCCTTGTGATGAAGTTGAAATCAGTGCATTCATAGGACTTCTTATAACAGCTGGTCATTTGAAGTGCAACCATCTTACAGTCTCAGTATTGTGGAATTCAATGTATGGTCCTACAATATTTCGTGCTACTATGAGCAAAAATATATTCAAGGAACTCCTTGTATTCCTTCGCTTTGTCGACAACACCAGAAGAAGTGAACGTCGCAAAAGATACAAGCTTGCACCGATTCGTGATGTCTGGGATACAGTTTCGAACAATCTCCATAAACATTACCTTCCAGGATGTAATATTACAGTAGACGAACAACTGGTACCATTTAGGGTACGTTGTTCCTTCCGCCAATATATACCGTCTAAGCCAGATAAATATGGTTTGAAAATATGTTGTGCATGTGATTCAAAAACTTTCTATCCATTGAAATGAATCCCATATTTGGAGAAGGAAAATACAACGAGAACCAAAGATATGAGTTCAACGGCGCTTATTCATCTAACAGGACCATACAATCACACAAACAGAAATGTTACGTGTGATAATTATTTTACTGATCAAGAAGTTGCCAAGCAATTACTGAGGAATGGACTTACACTAGTTGGCACAGTTAGGAAGAACAAACGCTTCATTCCACCTGAATTGCAACCAAACAAAAATCGAAAAGTGTTGACTTCTGAGTTTGGTTTTTCCAGAGATTTTACACTTGTCTCGTATGTACCAAAAAAGTCCAAAGCAGTAATACTTCTCAGCAATATGCACCACACTAGTGACATAATTATAGAAGAGGAAAATAAACCAGATATTATATTGTATTATAATGAAACGAAAGGAGGTGTAGATAGTCTGGATCAGATGGTACATACTTATTCTTGTAAACGAAAGACAAACCGTTGGCTAGCATCTTTCTTCGTGAACTTGATTGACGTTTGCGGGGTTGCTGGGTACGTAGTGTGGGTAACACTAAATCCTCAGTGGCAGATAAACAAGGAGAAAACAAGATGAAGGATCTTTCTAATTGATCTTACAGAAAGTCTGGTCCAGGAACATATTACAACAAGATCCCGACAAGGACTGAAACGTGATACTGTTCAAGAAATACAAACAGCCATTTCAATGAAGGATCCAACAACGTCAACATCTACTTCTACAGAGCAGCCTAAGAAAAGGAGATGTTTATTGTGCGATACCAAGAAAAGTAGGATACAAAAACTAGTTTGTGCAATGTGCAAGAGAAATGTCTGTTCTGAACATTCGTTTGTACAAGAGAATGTCTGAAATGTAAAAAGTAATTGCATTTACTGTTAGAATTGGCATCTGTGGTTCTATTCAGATGCAAGAGAAATGTCAGTTCCTAAAATTCTGTGCGTAGAAATGTTCTTGAACTGAAAAAAGATATTTTCATTTTATATTAGATGGAATGCGATGATTAAAGGCAATCCCCTCACATACCAAAAATAATAAAAATAATAACTACTGCAAATATATAATAAATATGGTAATGTAAAAACTTACAGCATCCAAATAAAATATTACTAATAACATTATTATCATATACAAATGAATGTATATTTTGTAATACTTTACAGTTTGTTATAACACATTTGTAGTAATTCTTTCAAAAATATTTCTTGCAACTAACAAAAGTAATAAACGTAAACAAATGTAGTGTAAATACTCTATGTTCATATTGCATCAAGACAGTATTGTTTCATACGAGAGTCCATTGGACTCACCTTGCGCTAATTAAGGTGCAAAAAACATTGGGCTTTCTAGCGCTAAATCAGTTACAGAAATAATTTATAGAATAATGTACATACGTAATTTGCAGAAAGATCGGAATCACTTTAGGTAAAAGTACATTAATGTTGTAATCATTCAATGGTGTTCATTATACTCTAAGATAGGAAAAGCAAGGAAAAACACAGGGTGAATCAAAATCTTTGGACACCCTTTTATTTTGAAACCTGACAGAAAAATGTGAAATCCGGCAATGTTGGATGGTAGCAAAGGGGGCCGCAACTTGTAGAGTACATGGTGACCATGGCCTCCATCTTGAAATTCGCCATCTTGAACACAGCTTCAAAATTTTAAATGGGAAGGGGGCATGTAGCATATCAAATTACACTAACGTGAGCTCAGGAATTCAAAAGTGTAATTGTTTCTTTCATATCTTGTATCGTTTGCAAGTTATGAACACTCAAAATTTGAAAAGTTGTGACGTTCATTGTTTCAGGTGATATAAAATGGCTCTGAAAAAGGAACAGAAGATAGAGATCATCCTAATATCTGGGGAACGCGGTTTCAGAGACATCGCAGAGGACTACAACAGGCGGCACCCAGACAGACATCCAGTATCGCACAACACGGTTGCTTTCATTATCGGCAAATTCCGAGAATCTGGCAATGTGGAAGATGGGGCACGTAGTGGGCGACCAAAGACTGCCACCAATGAGGCGACATCAACTATGGTTTGTGACGAGTTCCAAACCCAGTTCTCGTGGGCTCTCACTGGAAAGTGGTATCAGCCAGTTTTCCATTGTCCGAATATTGCATACCAACAACTCGCATCCTTATAAGCTGCACATACAACTTAAACTAAACGAGCATGACCCAGATCAACGAGTAGAGTTCTGCACGTGGGCTACGAACCAACACAAACTTGATCCCTCGTTTGCACGTGGGATACTGTTCAGAG
Source organism: Lepisma saccharinum (assembly GCF_977018435.1). Taxonomy (NCBI): domain Eukaryota; kingdom Metazoa; phylum Arthropoda; class Insecta; order Zygentoma; family Lepismatidae; genus Lepisma; species Lepisma saccharinum. The sequence goes on along the minus strand of NW_028143251.1, from coordinate 17,291 downwards.
ACGAGGCCTATGTCTGTTTGAATGGGGAGGTAAATCGGCATAATTGTCGGTACAGGTGTGACAGTAATCCAAATTGGGTGTACCCGAGTAGGGAACATAGTCCTGCAAAGATGATAGTGTGGTGTGGCGTATGGGACAACTGTATCATTGGTCCGTTTTTCATCGACACTACCTAAACTGCGCAAGAGTACCTGATACTCCTTCAGGAACATGTGTTTCCCCACATTATGAAGCCTGATGGTAATTCTACCTCTTATTTTCAACACGATGTGGAGGGCCCACTATGGAGTTGGTGTGCGTCAATGGCAGGGAGGTGAAATGGTCACCATGGTTCCGTGAAAAGGCCGCCCAGATCACCTGACCTCACACTCCTCGAATTCTATCTGTGGGGACATCTCAAGCAGATGGTAGATGCTGAGAAACCCCGCAATATAAGGCATCTACAGGAACGCATTTAGCAAGTGATATTTCGCCGGACATTCTCCTGCGTGTGTAGATACGGCGTCTACGGTTGTGCATAGGACGTGATGAAGGAAAATGTAACATGTAAACTATAAACACACTTATATTTATCTTGATATCAATAATTTTGTAGGTAAAAATTGCAAAAGAATTTAGAATATTACACAAAATACTAATGATGTTGAAGCGTAAATAGTGCTATTATCATGAAGCTGCAGCAGGAACCGAGGACTGAAGATTGTACAACCCTCCCCTCATTCAACGAGTCACAAAATCTTTTGCCCGAGGCGCACTTGAAGATTTCCCTCCACGTACCAACTAAGAGGTCAGCAAACTCGATGACAGAAGATATTTTTATTTATTTATTTATTTAGCAAAGATCCTTAACAGAACATATTGTTCCAATTATAAAATATCATATTAAAAAAATTATAATAAAGAATAAATATAAATTTTAAAAATTACAAAATTACAGAACTACAGAATTACAAAATTACAAAATACCAAGAAAAAGACACAGAAAATACAGAATAGCAGTAGGTATGTTATATAAAGTAACAGAACAAAATACAAACACAATATAGTACAATCACAGCAGAGTATTGCTAAATACTTTCAGACACAAACATATTATACATCACACAATAGTCGATGAACACTAAGATTAATTACACAAATTGTACAAATATCAAATCCATATGAGAGTAAATGAAGCATGACTTTAAGTACACAATATCGATATATATAATATAATACAAACACAGCTTCACTAAACACTCAACAATGTTAATACAATCAAATTTAATATGAATTTAAATGTTAGGCAATGACAATATATTTATTTTTAATAAGGAACTATATGTTATAAAGGGAAGCGCGAAGTCTATTTCAATAGCCTTTTGAACAAGTTTGTTACAATTTGTTCATATTCTAAAAAAACTAATGATTTATGTGTACTATTTTTCGATTTATCAATAAAAAAGGAAGCAGTCACATAAAATTTATTGGCTCAATTTATATGCGTAACCAGGGCAATAGTTAACATCGGGGCAAGAGTAAACATGGTATTTCCGTAGATTTTGCAACACAGCAAAACAAATGAATAGCGTAAACCGGGAATTCAACATGGCTACCGAGTGTTAACAGCAGCAGAACGTTCGGCCTGAACTGTGATGCCCAAGAAAGTGGCATAGTGTTGAAAACTCCCACCCGAGCAAAGTTTTTGCAGGTATGTGTTACATTTGATAGTGTAGTATATACGACAAGTGGAAGGTTGTAAATGGTCGTGCGAAAGGCATCATTCCTAATTATTATTTGGACATGGGGTAGAAAGGAAACACGTGCCCAGCCAAGAGCTGGCATCCACGATTGTAAAGGACGACAATTTCGGGGCAAGAGTGAATACTGTAAGAAGGAACGTTCACTCTTGGCCCTCCTCGAGAGATGTAATCTTGACATTCTTACATAGTAAGCACTTGAAACAGCGTATAGAAAAGCTATGTTTTTATTGTCGTAGAACCATGGACGAACCTAAGAGGCAGGTCTATGGGGAGTCGGGAAACTGCATTACCCTGCAAACATGGTAATAAAAGTATTGAAATTCCAATTTCCCATCGTGAATCGAAATTCTATAATGTCAATGACTTTTCAGCAGTTGAACCACATTCACAATGTTCTGGTTACGCCGATGCTTAAAACAATACTGATTCTCATTTCTTTTACATTCTTTCAGGAATTCTCAAATATGGTGCGAAACTACAAGAGAAAGACAACCAGAGGTGCCTACGATGAAGACAATATGGAGGCAGCGATTGCAGCATTGAAATCGAAGGAGATGACTTACAGGAAAGCAGCAGATAAGTATAATATACCGATATCAACACTAGCGAAAAGGATTCGACTGAATCAAGATAGTGTGCAAAGTTTAGGTTTGTTCAGACCTGTGTTCGCACAAGACCAGGAGATAGAGCTGGTTGAGCATGCCATTGCAATGGCGAAACTCTTTTACGGGTTTTCCACACACACATTTCGCAAACTGGCTTATGATTATGCAGTTATGAAAAACATCACCCACCCTTTTAATGAAACAACAAAACTGGCGGGGGAGGATTGGAAGATGTGTTTCAGGCGTCGCCATCCTGAGCTAACATTACGTGCTGCAGAAGCAACCAGTCTAAATTAAATCCTAGGATTCACTAAGGAAAAGGTACAAACATTTTACAGCAATCTCAAGGTGATTCGTGACAAACACAATATTCCTCCAGAACGTTGTTTCAATGTTGACGAGACTGGAATTTCGACGGTTCATGTTCCCAGGAAGATATTTTGCAGGAAAGGGATGAGACAGGTTGGGAGAGCTACAAGTGGTAAGAGGGGAAGCAACGTAACTCTCGTCGGTGGTATGAATCCCGCCGGTTAATTTATTCCTCCTATGGTTTTATTTCCGAGAAAGACATGGTCACCTAGATTACTGGATGGTGCACCTGTTGGATCTATTGGGTTGGCAGCTGGCTCTGACTGGATGGATACAGACGCATTTGTCTCTTATCTCCACCATTTCATTAAATACTCGCACTCAAGCAAGAAACACAGGGTATTACTAATTACCGATGGACACGTTAGCCACAAATCTCTACCTGCTATTCTTCTTGCAAGGTCACATGGAATTGAAATGGTTACGCTCCCACCAAATTGCAACCATAAATTACAGCCTTTGGACAGATCTATCTTTTCTCCTTTTAAAGCAAAATACAAAAAATGTTTGGACTTATGGATGTCAAATCATCCAGGGCGAAAAGTTACTCACTTTGATCTTGCTAAGCTTGTAACAAAAGCTTGTAGCTCAACAGCGACGTGTGCAATTGCCTCTGCCGAATTCAAATGTACTGGGATATATCCTTTCAACCCCAACATATTCCAGGATGTCGACTACGTTATCTCCAGCCTTTCAGAGCACAAAGTGGCAGAGCAAGTCCATCACAACGTTCCAGGCAGTTCTGTCACAGGAAATAGTGATCCAGAGGCAGCTTGTCGACAAGATGATATCTCAGACGGCCAAGTAACACAACAGGTAGTCCACCCGGAAGGCAATGAACCAGTTCCATCCACTTCAGCGCAAAGTATTTTAGATATTTCTCCACTTCCTCTCTCACAGGCATCTAACACAGGGCGAGGGGAAAAATCAACTGTTCTTACATCGTCACCACATAAAAATATGCTTATAGAAAGAGCAAGGAAACGAAACTGTGCCGGTCGCGCCAAGAGAAAGTAATCATTGGAGCCAGCAGTACCAGGTAAACAATCCAAGAACTTAACGTCGTTTCGTGGATCTGATAATGAGACATCTTCTGTTCAAGCGGACGAAACAACACCTCATGCTTCCAACAACAGTCACAATGCACCTTGCCAGTTCTGTGGTGCATTGTTTGCTGAAACTCCCCAAGGTGAAATGTGGTACGCTGTGCCATTTGTCAGCAATGGTCTCACGAGCAGTGCTCAAACTTTGATCCTGAACAGCCTCTGTATGTGTGCGACTACTGCAAGTGGTTTTGTTTGTGTTTCATTTGTGTTTCATAGCTACTTTCTGCATCACATTTTGTTTCACATATGTTCCAACTACAATATTTGAGCTCTTATGGTGTAATAGTTTTGTATTCCATTAAATGGTTAATGTTTACTTGTGTGTTCCTTCTTGCCCCGTGCCCTGTTTATTCTTACCCCACCCACCGGGGCAAGAGTGAATTTGTGCAGAGTTTGGAAATATTCCATGTGGTACATTTGTAGTTTGTCGAAGTTCATAAATGTGACATTCCTATGATACTAGAAACTTGTACTTTTCATGTGATACCATTGTCATATCTTTACTCTACGTGTTTCACTTCAAATATGTCTTCCGAAAAAAAAATGTTTACTCTTGCCCTGGTTACCCATAAACTATTGAGCTATTAATTCAAAGGTGGCACCTTAAAATCTAAAAGTAAAAAAATTATAAGAAATTATATTTAATACTGCCGAAAGATTATATACTTTTTATAATACAAATTTCGTAAAAATTTAAAATGAATTCGTTCAACATTATATGAATGTACTACTTGATAAAATGGATCCCAAATTTCACTTAAGTGTGAATTAATGACAAGCATCTATATATATATTTTTTTGTAATAAGATAGCATCTTCTGGAAATATGATGCCTTCAAAAATATTTAAATCATCTGCATACAATAAGCAGCGTGAAAACTTTATAACAGATGGAAGATCATTTATACATAAAACAAAAAGAAGGGGACCGAGATTTGATCCCTGAGGAACACCCGACTGTGCTGTATATAATGTCGATAGTTATAAACCACTTTGTAATTCCTCTTTTTCGAATAGGAGATAATTATTTTTAATACAACATTAGATAAACCAAAAGAAGAAAGTTTATTTAATAATAACGTATGATCAATCTTAGCAAAAGCCTTAATATTAAAATCATTAAATTAGTTAAGGTGGATCTTTTTTAATAAAAACCATGTTGAACAACAGAGATATAAGGCTGAACATGAAAAAAAATTTACTGTACAGGATTTGTTCGAAAATCTTTGCTGGGGTTGAGATTAATGCAATAGATCTATAACTTGCAATGTTCTTAATATTTTATTTTTATAAAACAGGCGTAATTTTACTAATTTTACATTGATCAGGGAAGGTTTGTGTCGATAGAATTTGATTATAGATAAAACATAGTGGCAGTTGAAGAGTGTCGGCACAACCTTTTTAAATATATGAGGTTATTTTATTTTAATCGAGATATGTCATCACAATGAAGAGAGTTTGCTATGGTATGATGGTAATATTTTGCTTTTTTATTGAGTGAGTTTATATAATATATCGATAAAATGTATTTCCACGGAATATTGCAAGAGCAGATTGCGAATTCTATTTGTTATTTGTTGTTAAAGGATATTAAGAAAATTAGGAATTTGATATGTCTGATGATGTGTAAATGTGATAGCACAGGATTTGTTCAGCAACTCGTGGTCTTTTGCTCGATGTCGAAACAGTTCTACTTTTACGTTTACGTTGTTAATTAGTATGCATCATTGCCTTATGAATAGGCAAGTAACATTTGTATAATATTTTCAAGAAAAAACACAGTGTATTCTGGGTTCGCGGTGTTTATAATGCGAAGAATTTGGGTTGTTTATTTTGTATATTTAATTTAATAATATGAATACGAAAAAATATATGTAGTTCTTTATTTACATCCACTCTTTTGGGGAAAAAGATTCACGCAGCTTAGAAAGTTAAGCACCATGAGAATAGAGAGCAGAGCAACATTAAAATCAACTATGAAGCATTCCAAACTACATATTTGATTTATTTATTAGAAATAACCCCATTTCTTAAAACATATCTACGGGATTAAAAAAATTGAATATAGTTTATTTATACACATTTACTTTAAAAATGCATATCATTGAAGTGACCCAACTCAAGATCCCCTCCCAAATCAGATTCATAATTCCAATATATGTATGGTTATAAATGATGTGAATTGGTTTATGATGGTACGAAAAAAGCTATAAAAATATATTTAAGCTAATGAATCATTATATTATTAAACCCTGTATCTAGGTAATATCGTAATGCTACTACTTATTCGTGGACGCCGTTCTTCGAAGTCCATCAGTGTCGAATGAGTTCTTAATGAGAAAAACGTTAATAAGATGAAGTCTTCATGCCTTCAACACGCTGTAAAGGTTTGTCGGTGGTGTACTACAGCAAAGCTGTATAAAGTATAAATAATTACTTCCCCTTATAACCAACCATATGCAGTGGCTTTATAAAATAACTGTTACGTTGGTTTGCCACTAGATTCATTTGGTTATGTAAGGGGCGTGGCTACGAAGTACGAAAGGTCGGAGGAGAGGGAATCTCCTGAAGGAACTTCACTTCCAACTAATTAGCCGATGGTATCACACCTAAAGTGGAGTATCTCCTAAGTGTCATAAAGGACATCAAAATGGAACAAAGACAGAGAGTAGTGGTGTTATTCTAGTGGTTTAGCATTTTGAAGTTGTTTTTTGGAGAGTAATTAGTTGGATAATATTTGTTAATTCACAGCACTCTTTGTTCAGTTTTAAGCTATGTCCTCTTCCTACTAAAATATGGGTCTTAAATTGAAATAAACGGAAATATATTAAGTAAAACCAACTGGAAGACGTTGGGATATTAAATGCATCGAACAGAATCATTATGTAAAGATTTAATTGTGTCATTTGGTTTCATTAATTTTGTTTATTGAAAAAATCTGTTAATGATTATCATTTGGGGTTTATATTCTTTATACACTGGTTATGTTATCTAAATGTCGTCAGGCAAAATGTCAAATAAACTTTGTATTAATTTAGCTCTTATGTAATTGTTGGCTAAACCTACAATTTTAATCTTAAACCTTTTATTACTAGTCTTCCATTGCCTTACTTAAGTTGATTTCTCTGCTTGGTTATTTGACCGACTTTAGTTGCATTCATTGTATCCTCCTTTAAAGAGGAATATTTTAAAATAAATATTACTGAAGGTTATACAATAAGAATCTGGTCATACCCTTTAATAAATATAAGAGATTTTTAGGATGGCGCCTGGCGTAACGTAAAGTTTTGTATGTTTCTTTGTGCGTCAACTCTTTGCAAGTATCCTACTACTAAATTCTATCCGTGCTAAAAATAATTCGTAAGGTATCGTTTACCTTCAAATTCAATAATGTATCGAAATGTAATATTTTTGTTCGAGTCACTATTATAATGCAAGTGTTGGCTACTCCAACAAAACATTACAGGACTCCACATTTGAAATGATTTTGCACCATGGAGGAAAACACTATACGTATTCTCTTATAAATATTGAGTTTTTTGCAAAGTAAAAAATTACATTCATCTGCCTTCCACAAACACACAAAAATCAGTAATTCAGAGAGCTATTTTTATGTAAATCATTGCTCTTCCTCTGGCTGAGTAAATTGACTGTATGCTACGTGAGTTCACAGTTGAAAAGTCTCCATTTATAATGCGAAATAGGGATGTATTTTTAATTTTTAATTACATTCCTCCTCGTAAATTTCATCTAAGCAAATTCAACATTGATTTCACACAACATTCCATGAACTTTACAAATAATTCGTTGATGTTATATTACGCAGATGTGTTCATAAAAGTATCACAACGAGAGTAATATCTAATCACATGAAGTTCGTGACTCTGTAGAAGTAATCATACAGAGGTATAGTGCACGTTATTTTTAAACACATATGAACAATTTTACATTCTGTCAGTAATATTGATAATATATTCTGATCTAATAAATAATTCAATACTAAAAGTAAATAAAAACACATGTTCTGATCTCAACGAGTGTTAGGTAAGGCCATCCCCAGAGCGTACACTATACCAAAATAGGTTAAATATAGCTTTGGTGAATGCTACTTTTAAATCAAACCAACGTGAACTTTTACTATTTCTATAATTTCCATCCACAAAATCATTGTATGTGTTTATGATTAATTTACAGAATATGACATAAACCTGCATAAAATTATTTTCAGTAAATATTTGTGATAGTTTTGAAACAATATTATTTCTTACTAAAGTGTAAATCACCAACCATGAGACCTTCTGTAAACAAACCGTCTCACCGATTCGATGTATCACTGGACACGGAGACCTTCCAGCACGCATAGAACTCGCCATGTTGAAAGTAGCACCTCTTCCTTGCTATATAATAATAATAATAATAATAATAATAATAATAATAATAATAATAATAATATCGTCTTTATTGAGAGAGCGTGTTTCGGCCTCACGGGCCGTTCTTACAACAAACCCTTTAAAAAAAACATATTACAATTGATAGTTTACACGTCTTGAAAATCATTGTTTCAGTAGAAAGAAAAAAAACATTCCTACTTATAATGTAAACAATTAATGTACTGAAGGTATAGGTTTAAATGTAAAACCACAATTAGAATACAATTATTACAGCTAAAACTAAAACCAATACCTCATTCCCATTCATTCATTACAGAAAAGACAAATCCAGACACTATTGTTTGGACAGTAGATGCTTCTTTAGATTTATTTTGTATGTTTCATGGTGGAGCTCCCCTGAGGTTAGTGGTGGGGGAGGTCATTCCATTCTTTTATTGCAGTGACTATGAAAGAATTCCCATAGAATCTTGTTCTGTGTACAAGAATCGTGAATTGTGTTTTTTTGACGAAGGTTAATTTGTTTTGCTTTATTCCCGTACGGAGTAATTTGATCATATAAATATCCTTATTGTTCAGGATCCTGTATAATAACGACAATGCCAAAAATGTTATCTTATTCTTAACGTTTAACCAATTAAGTTCCCGTAAGTACGGTAAAATATGTTCTCTTCTTTTGACATTCAGTATAAATCTTATGCAACTGTTTTCAATTTTTTGTATCTTGTAATTTAGGGTACTGTTGATGTTTATAAATACAGGGGAAGCATAATCAATTTTTGGCATTACAAGTGTGTTGACTAGGTGAGTTTTCGTTTCTTTGCTTAGCATATGTTTTAATGGAAAAAGTAATTTCAGTTTGGCTATCGAGTTTTTAATTAAGTGTGTGACATGAGAACCCCATTGTAGATTCTCGTTCAATATTATGCCAAGGTTGCGTGCTGTTTCTACTTTCTGTATTTTGGAATTATTCAGTGTAGGGAAGTGGAGTTATAATTGTTCTTACTTTTTGAGGTTACTCGTTGTGCCTAAAGTTAAAATGTAAGACTTAGATGAATTCATTTTGAGTGCATTACATTCAGACCATTTAGATATTGAATTGAGGTCCTGTTGCAATTCTTCTAGGGCCATTGCAATGTTTCTTAATGGTGTTTGTATATATATTTGCGTGTCATCCGCATACTGGTGGTATTTGCAGTGTTTTAGTGCATCATTAAAATCTTTGATGTATAGGGAAAATCGGATAGGTCCTAGAACACTTCCTTGTGGTATTCCTTGTTTGATATAAGCCATTTAGACATGCGCGATTTATTTTCATGTACTAATTTTACACATTGTTGCATGTTCATTAGATAAGACCAAAACCATAACAATTCTTTATTTTTAATGCCGATAGATTTAAATTTCTCTGCCAAGAGGTTGTGGTTTATGGAGTCACATGCCTTGGTGTAATCAAGGAGTACCAGGAACGAAATTTTACCATTATCCATCCCCTTGGCTATGTCATCAACAACGCTAACTAAAGTAGTTACCGTGCTGTGCTGTTTTCTGAAGCCTGATTGATGTGGAGAATAGTGGCCATGCAACATCAGAGGTTCTACTAATTGTTCTTTTACTATGCGTTCTATAACTTTAGACGTAATTGGTAGTACGCTTATTGGTCTTAGATCTTTAACATCAAGGGAAACAGTGCTTTTCGGTACGGGTGTCACTACGGCCTTTTTCAAATTTTCGGGAAATACCCCTTGAGAAAGAGAGCAGTTTAAGATGTGAGTTAGGCTCTTTAGCAATGCGGGATGCAGAGTCTCAACATTTTTAGACTGATGCCATCATGACCCTTGGCATTGTAATGTAGTTATTTTTACCTCTTTCGACACGGTAGCCTCATTAACCTTCTTCAGCTTGAAGGTTCCGCTTGTCTGCGTGTTTTATATGACTCGATTAATTTCTCAACCTCGGTCGTGTTTGTTTGCTGACAAGCAGAATTTACAAAAAAAGTCATTTATTGCATCCGCATTAGTAGTGTATATTGGCCGGTTCTACGCAATACTTAGTAGGTATGCCTTTTTTTTATCAATCGAATATAAGTTTTTGACATATTTTGACAATTTTTTGTCGATGTTTTAGCGTTTAGCGATGTTTTAGTACAAATTTTCACTATACTCATTTTTTTTCCACTCATACTTGGTAGGTATATTATGATCTTACGTGATACAACTTAACCTATCCTTTTTTTTACGATTATTTAATTTTTTTACGATCCTAAGTGATATAACTTAACCTATCATTTTTTTTATTTATGCACTGTTTGAACGTCATCATTTGAGGATCATATTTTGTAGGTATTTTTTTTTTATCAATTGAATATAAGTTTTTGACATATTTTGACAATTTTTTGTCGATGTTTTAGCGTTTAGCGATGTTTTAGTACAAATTTTCACTGCACTCATTTTTTCCACTCATACTTGGTAGGTATATCACGATCTTACGTGATACAACTTAACCTATTTTTTTTTTACGATTTTTTAATTTTTTTTACGATCCTAAGTGATATAACTTAACCTATCATTTTTTTATTTACGCACCGAACTAACCTACAAGGGACTCTGTTTGTTTTAATATTTCAGAATTATAAGGTTTTCACAAATTTTATATAACTTAAAATGTGTTGGATGTTGATTTTTAGTATGTGGCAATTTTTTATGAATTTTAAAACTGTTCCGTCACCCTCTCGTTCTTCACGTCGTGGACGAAGGACTTCTCTGCAATCAGGATGACGCTGCATAGAGTATCGGCAGGCAGCGCGTCGTGGAACTCGCAGACGACCTTGATGTTGGTGCGATCGTTGACCACCACCTGCCTTCTCTTAGATGTGTTGATGACGGTCATGGGTCTCCGTGCTTTGAATTCGCTGGGCGTGTAATACATGTCCACGCTTCCCTCGGTCACGCGTTTGTAAGCCGTGTAAGCTTCGTAAAGTTTGAGGTAATCGTCTTTGGTCATGTCGAGGTTGTAATTCTCGCGCGGGAACACTTCGTTCCTACCGTTCTTCAGATAAACGTTCTTGATCTTGCAGTCGTCGAACTTGCTGGAATCTTTTTCCTGATTCTTGTCCCTCCCGGTCTGAAAAAGCACCACGACGAAATCTGGCATGTCGAACTGTATGTTGTTGAACTGCGTCGTCACGTCGAATTCCATGTGACTTCCCGACGCCATCTTCTGCACGCACTGGTAAATGTGAAAGTGAATCGACACCTGCGGACTTTTCAAGATCTCCGCTTTGTACTTGAGGGCGTAGTTTGTTTCGTATTCCACCACCGGCATTCGATCTCCCTGTTCGCCTCGTTGAGATTGGCGAACGTGCGACGGTTGGGAGGGAAAGATTGCAATTCGTAACTTTCGATTTGCTCCATTTTACATGTATGGTTATTTATTATACGTTGATCTCCACGATGGCCGTCGTAGTGGCACCTGCGAAATCCACCACGTCTCCTTTCTCGTTCGTCACCACCAACTCTATGTCGTCTATGCGGTTGCGACATACTGGAAAATAGATCGGCGAAGAGGGCGTGTAGATGATCGGTTCCATGAACTCGGAACTTGGTTTGAAAGTGGCTATGATTCCCGTCTGCTTGTGACTTCCTAACAATCCGTCCGAAGATTTCGTGATCATGCCTTCCGCCACGTTACAGTGTACGTTCAGAGTCTCTATGGCCAAGAATTTAGGAATGTTGGTTGCTACGTGCTTGATGCCAGCTTCGAGTTTGGTGTTGTTCTCGAAACCTAAAAGTTCTCCCATGGTGCCCAGGTCCACGGTCTCCGTCGCGGATAGGATTTCCACTCTGTGCGTGACCGAATTTTGAGAAAGGTACGTGCCTTTGGGTAATTGAGCTTGCAAAGTGGAAAGATTGTATTGGCCTGGCGTGACGACGATGTGTTCGCTTCCGACGCTAATTTTGTTGTTGTGCTGGGTGACGTTAGGTATGAGGTACATGCTGTAGAATGCATGCAGAGCCACGGATTTAGGATAGACGATGTCGTCGTGCAGCGTGAGTTTCAAGATCGAAGATTCGCTCGTGAGATGGAACACGCCCATCCTAGTGATGCTGTTTGAGGTTCCACAATGCTTTCTGGAAATCTTTGACCGTAGGGTTATTTATTTTAGAGAGAAACGCGAGCACGGAGAGGCAGAGATGACCGCAGTTCACGTCTCCGAAATCTTGAATGCGTTCGTCGTTGTAGTATATAGAGGTTTTGCTCGTTTTCAGATAATGAATTAAATTTGTAGGTGGAACACCTCCGAAAGAATCGAAAACGAATGCTTTATCATCATTTTTGTGGTAACATATCCAATGCGTGCCTGGATTTTCTTGACCGTCCAAGTTGACTACTCCGCATTCTCTTCTTTTGACGGTTGAAGGTAACGAGTCGGACATGAAAACTCCTCTGAAGTGTTTAATTTGTAACGGTTCGATCAGAGATTCAATGTCTCGGTTGGTGAGTGCTTCTGTTTCTTTTTTTAAAACTTTCTCATGACGCCCTTCCCCTTTTTCTTCTCCATGGCCAGGTTGTGACGTTTCTGTTCTTCCAACTCGGCCTTGTTCTTCTTCGAGTCGATGACGGTTTTCGCGATGGCGGCACTTCCGCCGGCCAAACTTCCAACGGCCCCCAATGCTGCCAGGATGGCCGGGATGCTGAATATGAAACCTCCGATCTTTTGCTGTTTCCGCGAACGCTGCAAGCGTCTCAATTGAGGTGTGCTGAGAAGTAATTTCATTCCATGTCCTTTTGACAAGCAAGAACGTTTCTTCTCACGTTGTTTCTTGGTAAGTAACCCATCGAGGGCACCTAGATTTTTAAGATTGGAGTATGGTATCTGGTACACGACACCCTTGGGCTTCATGTTGATGCTCTATGTGTTATTTTCACGGTATGTTATTTATATATATATTCTGAGATTTTTTCTTGTGTAGTTTTTTTACGGTATGTTATTTATATATAAATGTTCTGAGATTTTTTTTCAATGCCTCGCAGTCGTTACACAAATTCTATTACGTGCTTCGTTTTCTTGCCAAGAAGTTCCTTTGTCCCCTTGTACACGATTCGAGTTTTGTTCTCGATTAAAATAGATAGCTTCTCGTCGGATAACATGTTAGCGTATCGATCTGGTAAAAATAGACTGTATTGTGCGTTGAGCAACAGGCGTACCTTGGGGCCATACTGGGTAGAAACGATTGAACCGGAAGTTATCGTGTAAGGTTTGTCGACTTCCAATTCCTGAATTTTTACATACTCGACTGACAAATTTAGCATTTGTTTTAATGCTTGGAGATCACTTATTTTTTCAGTCGTCATATCAAAGAAAAATTTCAAAGTGTTAGAGAGAAATTTAATTGTTTTTCACGTTGTGTGTTATTTATATATACCGAAGATTATTTTTTTCACGATGTGTGTTATTTATATATCAAGTTTTTTTTGACACGTATATATATTATTACTTTTTTAACAGAGGAAGAAAGTCCGTGCTTCGGAAAACGCGATGATGTGCGTAATGATATCTTCCGTCTCCTGCTTAGACTTGCGCCAATCTACTGTGTACCGTCTTCTTCCCTGCCTTGCCTCGTGCAATTCATCCAACCTTTCGTTTAATTTTTCCCCTGCAGCCGAAAGCAGAATGTTGAGATCACCGCACCTCAGGCCGCTGATCTCCCGAAGATGGTCCTTGAGAACCATTTCACAAGGGGTGCGAAATTCCGGCGTCGTTCTTGCTATGATTACAAGTTTCCCTACATCTCCGTTTACTACTTTTTTGAATATTTTAGATAGTAGTTCGGGTGGCAAATTGGTTATGTGAGACATGTTGTTATTATTATTATTTTTTACTCTATGTTATTTATATACCCCACCCCAATTTTTGTTTCGTGTTCATGGCGATGGTGGTGCCTAGTGCTGCAACTCTTTCACCCAACGAAGCGTCTCTGCTCACGAACCTTTCCAAAGCTGCGTGCTCTAACTTTCTGTCTGCTTCGTGACGTGCGTCCAGATCCGTCTGCGTGGTGTTGTAGGCGATGTCGTGATCTTTGCATGCCGCGTCCAACGGATTCACACCCTTGTCTCCTCTCTCCAATCTTTTCTCGAGTTTGGTACCCGGTCCGCAGTACTGGTAGCCAGGTAAATGCATCTCGAAAGGTAACTTGTTGATGATGTCGTTCACGAGTCCTTTTCCTTCGGCCACGTTCCAAAATTTCGGAGGCAGTGTGTTGATGATTTTGATCAGGTAACCTATGCCCTTGTCGTCGTTCACGATGAAGTTGGAAAGTTTCGTGCTGATCATGTCCACGATGCCAACCTTCTCGTTGTAGAAATTACGATTTCCTGCATTCTCTTCGCCGGCTATCACCAACAATCGGTCCACGAGTTTCCTAACGTCGTCCACCCAAACGAATTCTTTGGGTAACGTGTTGTAGCGTTTGACGCCGCTGCCTGTTTTGACCTGGTTCCAAATCGGTTTGATGAGATTCCTGTACTTCTCGCCGCTGCTCGATTTCACCCTATTCTGCGAGGCGTCGTTGTTCTGGTACAAGGCATCCGTCATGATCAGAATTTCCTTGTAACTTTGGTAATCTTCGTCGGTGTAATCTTTCGGCTGCTTTTTGGCGACGAGTTCCCACAGTCCCACCGTACCCGGATACCTGTTCCAACTATCCTTGTCGCCTAAATTGACTTTAATGTCGTTGCCTTCGAAGGTCACCTTCGATTTCCCAATCTTCCACACCACACCGCCGCCTTCGCTGGTTTCCATGCTGGGATACAATCCGAACACTTCATCCTTGTCGAATTTCCCCGTGCTCAGGTAGTCTCGTGCCAAAGGTCCCAACTCGATTTTATCCGAAGACGTGCTGCCTATGGCTCGACGTCGTGCCGGTGCATCCTTCAGTTCGAACGGCGTCGAAGGAATGCTCGAAATAGGCGTGGGTACGGCGTAACTTTTAGCTGCGAGCGGTACGAGTTCGTTGATCAAATTTTTATTTTGTTCCGTGACACTTTTAATTTCTTTACCTAGACTGCTGATGGCATCGATCACGGGTTGATCCTGACGTTTCTTCTCTTCGTAGAATCCGCGATTCTCGGATTTCCAACCTTTGAAGCGTTTCGCGAGGTATTTTCGCAACTTGAGATTTTCGTCTTCGATTTTTCGTTTCGTCATGACGTTATTTATACACGTCGTTTCTCACAACGTTGCAACGTTTAGAAAGTCGTAGATTTTGTTTCTGTATTTTCCGTCGTTGGGTTTCCTCGTCATGTCGATCGTCGCGAATCCGAAATCGTCACCGTTCCAGCAAGTAGAGCAGCAGCGTTCCGAAAATTGATTGTAGTTCATGTCTCCGCCTACGTAGTCATCGTACGCGTGCTTGAGGTTGGTGTGATCTTGACGAAACAAACATATGAAATTAGCGTTGTCGCGTACTAACTGTTTTGGAATTTTGGAAAACGTTTGAGCTAGGTAGAAGCAATCCATTCCTTTGTGACGACCTTGCGTGAAAAAGTTGCGAATTTCATTTTGATTTTCCAGGATGGCGTCGTCGAACACAACGACTGAATTTTCACGGCAATCGTCGAGTGGTTTTATTTCCGAGGCAAACGTTGCAATGTCCAGACCATCGTACAGTTTCATCAGTTGCAGGTATTTGGATTGCTCCAAAATTTTCTAGAACACGTACAGGTGCCTGTTCTTCCAATCTAACCAATTCGGTGCGAGGAGAAAATTGTCCACGAGCAGTGTCGTTTTCCCACACCCCGAAGGACCTACGATCAGACAGCGGATGCTGTCGGGAAGCAACTCGCCGTTCTTTTTTTTTTCTCGTTTGACTTTCCGGATCCGGTAGACGCTTCACCACGTTCCACGTACTCACAAGATCACTTCGTCCGCGTCGATCCAACTCTTTTCCGGAAGTCCCAGCCATTTGACCAAAAGTTTGTCACCTTTCCTACGCAATACTTTCTCGATGAGGTACGTGTCGGGGTGTTTCGTTTTAGAGAGTTCCTCTTCGTAAAATCTTCCTTTCAAAATCTCGCCGCTACTATCTTTTATTATATACGTGTGTCGGTTTCCGGGTAGAACTCGAACCACCGTAAAGAGTTCCGTGCTCCAATTTTTTGTGAATCCCTTCTCGAAGGTGCGTTTGAATTTGCTGATCCTCACCTGGTCTCCAATTTTGTATTTAGCTTTTTTTGTCGTGGGTGTGTACTTTGGACAGTAAACTGTAGAAATTAAACGCTGCTCGTCGGACTTGGTAACGTCGGCTGGCTTCATGCCTATCGTTCTGTGTACCGTATCATTATAGGTGTCGACGAGTTCCGGCAGGATGTCGACCCATTTGTAATTTCCCCGAAGCGTGAATCGTTTCCACATGTGTGTTTTCAAGGTTCGATTGAATCTTTCCACGATGCTGGCTTTGATGTGACTGAAGGTCGAATAATGTCGAACGTCATGTTTTTGAATAAACTTTTGGAATACGGCGTTGTAAAATTCTTTACCGTTGTCCGTTTGCAGAAACCGTGGTTGTCTGCCGCCGCTTTCGCGAAAAATTAATTTGAATGCTTCCGTGACGCATGTTCCCGTTTTCGCCTTCAAAGGTAGAGCCCATGCGAATTTCGAAAATGTGTCTATGACGGTGAGGAGGTACTTGTTGCCCTTGTTCAATTTATGTACGTTTTTCAAATTGCCGCTACTCATCTCCACGAGGTCGCTTTGCCAGAGGTCGTCGATGCCCTTGGTTACCACAGCCAAACGTTCGTAGTTGCGGCGTGCAGGTTTATGCAATTCTTCGACGATGGCTTGCCTAGACATTTTTTCTTAGAGATTACGTTTCAAGAGAAGCACAAGCGTGATGGGATTCAAAGAGGGTGGCACTTCGCTCGTGTTTTGAATGATCAGCTTATCGCCGGCACTCACGTCGAAAACGGTAAGATCTTCGTCTTCGTGTATTTCATATATGTTGCGCGTTTCGTTCCAACGTGCCAGAGGAATGTTTCCTGCTTTCTGCACACCACGATTCGATATCAAAGTCATGGTGGGAA